>NC_037681.1:29500318-29591518 GCF_003255815.1 Theropithecus gelada | reverse complement strand
GTGTGTGTGGTGTGTGTGTGCGTGTGGTGTGTGTGGTGTGTGTGTGTGGTGTGTGTGTGCGTGTGGTGTGTGTGTGGTGCGTGTGGGTGTTTGGTGTGTGTGGTGTGTGTGTGTGGTGTGTGTGTGGTGTGCGTGGCGTGTGTGGTGTGTGTGTGTGTGGTGTGTGTGTGGTGTATGTATGTGGTGTGTGTGTGGTGTTATGCAATTTATCATGTGATTTGTGTAATCATCGTTATTTATTGGTCTGTACGTTCAGTAATGGTGTCTTAGGGACATCTCTGCTTTTTGTTTTGTTTTGTTTTTTTGAGATGGAGTCTCACTCTGTTGCCCAGGCTGGAGTGCAGTGGTACAATCTTGGCTCACTGTAACCTCCGCCTCCTGGGTTCAAGGGATTCTCCTGCCTCAGCCTCCCAAGTAGCTGGGATTATAGGTGTGCGCCACTACGCCCGGCTAATGTTTTGTATTTTTAGTACAGATGGGGTTTCACCATGTTGGCCAGGCTGGTCTTGAACTCCTGACCTCAGGTGATCCGCCGTCCTCAGCCTCCCAAAGTGCTGGGATTACAGGCGTGAGCTACTGCACCTGGCCTTAGGGGCATCTTTGATAGAGGCTTAAGGCCATGGACTTGGATGAGCTTTCCCAGGAGAAGGTGCAGAGAGAAAAGGAGGCGGCTTGGGTGGAATGCCAGACAGAAGAGGGACTTTGCTCTGGCCCCCGGAAGAAGCTTCGTGGAGGACAAGGGTCTGTGAGGGGAGGAGACCCCAGAATCCCCTACAAGGGAGGTATCTGGGGCCTGCCCAGCCCTGCTCTTGGGACCCCGACCTGGGCTTTCCAGACAGGTCCGTTTTCAAATCCTCTGCTTACGGCTCCCGTACGCCGTCAGCCGCAGAATGCCAGCACTTAGGCTCCTAAGCTACACTTCCTAGAAAGCCGTTTGCCTCGGGAATGCTTTGCTAGGTCCTGTGTACTGAATTTGGGCTGGAAAAATGTAGCTATAGTTGTAAAATACGTCAGTAAGATTGAACACCTGTAGCCAAGCTTGCTGGAGGGACCCCGGAGTCGCTGCTGCCAGGCTAGACACGGGGGTCCTTTTGCACCCCCAGCACAGGGCCTGGCACACAAAGCCACACTCCGTTGTGGAGCTCGGTTGTTTGTGGTCAAATTCTACACGTTCAGCATCTTTTTTCAATGAGCAGGAGCACAGCTGTGCGGCGCCTCCTAAAAGCCTTGGCGAGGTAACTCCTACTGAAGTAGGGCAAACGCTTTTCCCCAAGGGGGAGAGGGGCCCTATTTCTGGAGTGAAAATTTCATGCTCTATATATTTTTGTTCAGTCGTCTGAGCGTGAGTTCCTCCGTCTGTGAACTCTGAGTCTGAGGATTCTGAGTCAGCCCCAGACACACGCCCGCCCGGTGGAAAACGCCCCAGTCCTTCGCGGGGCAGAGGCGGCGCCGG
Organism: Theropithecus gelada; assembly: GCF_003255815.1. Lineage (NCBI taxonomy): Eukaryota > Metazoa > Chordata > Mammalia > Primates > Cercopithecidae > Theropithecus > Theropithecus gelada. The sequence continues at coordinate 29,590,065 of NC_037681.1, read as the reverse complement.
GAACGGTGCGGCAGCACCCCCTGGTGGCGAATGTCGATGCTGCGCTCCGGGGAAGGCCGGGGAAGCCCTCCTTAGGAGAGGCCCTGCTCGGTTACCTCACCCTGTGTCCCCCTCACCTCCCAAAGGCATGCGGCTTACCAGCCTCAGAGGCTCCCAGCTCCACCCTCTCAGCCAGTCTGGAGAGAGCCTGGTGTGACGGAAGGCAGTGTGGACCTGGGAGACAGGGACTGACACTTAGGGCTCCCCGCTGTTTGTGCATCAGGGAATGTGCTGATGAGGACTCAGATGAATGAACCCTAACCCTAGGCCAGGCGCGGTGGCTCAGGCCTGTAATCCCAGCACTTTGGGAGGCTGAGGAGGGCGGATCGCCTGAGGTCAGGAGTTCAAGACCAGCCTGGCCAACATGGTGAAACCCCTTCTGTACTAAAAAATACAAAAAATTAGCCGGGCGTAGTGGCGCACACCTGTAATCCCAGCTACTTGGGAGGCTGAGGCAGGAGAATTGCTTGAACCTGGGACGTAGTTTGCAGTGAGCCAAGATGGCGCCATTGCACTCCAGCCTGGGCAACAAGAATGAAGCTTGGTCTCAAGAGACTCAGCTTTTTCATATGTAAACAGGGAAACAGGGCTAATAATTAGTCCTTGGCATAACTGTTGTTAAGATACAGTATGTGAATTCACTAAATAGAAGGTAATTATACTTAGATTCACTAAATGGAAGGTAATTATACTTCTTATTGATGTCATAACAACTGGTCAGGCAAAGAAGGGAGTACTGGGAAGTGGGGGCCTGGTCAGGAAAGTCTTCATCAATGGGGAGACATTTCAGCTGGGTTTTGAAGGATGCGTAGGAGTTTCTAATCAAAGGGGGAAGGGCATTCTAGATGGGGGAAATGTGTGTACAAAGGCATGGTGGTAAGAAGTGCTCTAGGGCATTTGGAGAGCTGTAAATAGTTCGGTAAATAGTTCAGCAGGTGTAGCTGAAACTGGTCAGGTGAGCTTGATCAGAATCTCTGAGAGTAGGTTACAGGAATCTGTGTTTGGTAAGAAGATTCCCAGGAGATTCTGAGGCTGACTTCCACAGGCCTAAAGTCTGGAAACCCATTGCTGTACCTGACATTCTGCACAATTCTCTCTAATCTGAACCACAACCCAGCAAGATAGTAGTAATTTGTCCTTATTTTACACAGCAGAAAGCCAAGACTCAGAGAGGTAAAGCGACTTGCCCAGGATCACACAGCTAAGGTGAGCAAGATTCAATCCCTGGCCAGCTTGACTTCAAACCCCATCTGCACGGTGAGTGCCCAGTAAAAGCCAGTGATGACCCTCCCTGCCGACGCTCTACAGGCTGGACCCCCAGGTGTGTTGATCCTGTTTCCCTGACTCCATCCCGTTAGGAGCTGAGGGAAGAGGGGTTGGGGCCAGGGAAGCACCTCCTGCGGGCCAGATTGCAATGCCAGGTAAAGAAGTTTCCCTGGTTAGAATTGCTCATTACTAACTAAGAGGAGGAGAGTCCTGTTCTTCTCAGGAATTTGCCAGAGATAGCTTTGTGGGGGTGTGTGTGTAATTTTAAAAAAATCTAAAATAATCTCCAACGTACAGAAAAGCTTCCACTGCAGCACAAATCATGTATTTTTCCTGAATGATTTCAGGGTAAATTGTCAACACTTGCTCCCTAATACTCCACCTCCGATACTCCATCACCCTCAATACTCCCATGTATTTCCTGCAAATACAGACTTTCTCCTACATGGTCGGTCAGAACAACCTTCACTCACAACTCAAGTTCCCGGGGCGCGTTGCTGCTGTTCCGGTCTCCCCAGTGGCCTGATGACTTCGTCACAGTGAATGCACCCAGTGCACATTGGCATGTGGCTTTCGGTTGTCACATCTCCTTAGTCTCCTAGAGTCTGAAGCTGAGCTCAGTCTTTTCTTGACTCTCATGGCCTTGACACTTTCGAAGATGAAGGGCCAGTTATTCTGTGGGCTGTGCCGCCACTGGAGAGACTGCCGCTCCCTGCGGATTTGATTTGCATGATCTGTCTTGGCAGGAACACCTCAGAAGTGCTGTTCCACTGGACAGGATTTCAATTTGTCCTATTGAAGCGTTGTCTTTTTTTTTTTTTTTTTGATGGAGTCTCACTCTGTCACCCAGGCTGGAGTACAGTGGCATGATCTCGGCTCACTACAACCTCTGCCTTCTGGGTTCAAGTGATGCTCCTACCTCAGCCTCCTGAGTAGCTGCACTAGAGAAGTGCACCACCATGCCTGGCTAATTTCTGTATTTTTAGTAGACATGGGGTTTCACCATGTTGGCCAGGCTAGTCTCAAACTTTTGATCTCAGGTGATCTGCCCGCCTCTGCTTCCGAAAGTGCTAGGATTACATGTGTGAGCCACCATGGCTGGCCCTGGCTTGCTTCTTCTAAAACTCTCTTCCACTCCAGGTTCCCCGAAGCCTCGAGCACCCCATCCCGGACCCCTGGAGCCTCCCCTCCCTCTGCTTACTGCCCCCACCACCCACCTCCCTCCACATGCTGTAGAAACTTCCCTGACAAGCTGTGGCAGCACAGGGCCAGCTGCCCAGCAAGTTTCCCATCCCTCCTGGGGTCACCCAGACTTTACTCCCCTGGGGCTGAGTCTTCCCCACCTCGAGGTGAAGGAGTCCCTGATTTATTAAGGGTTCTGGCCCTTTGGAATTCATCTATAAAGTTGCAAGTGGACTGCTGGGGCCGTCTGAGAACGCTGTGATCCTGGGGACTTCACTTAGCGCCCCATCGCCTGATCTCCCTCAGATTCATCTTTCCCTCTGAGTGCTGGTGGCCAAGCAGGCGCTGAAATCCCCAAGTGTCCAGGAGGTGGCGCTGCCAGGTCAGAACCTGCACCCTTTCATGCGAATGCGGCTCAGAGAGGGGAGAGTGCAGAGGCAAAGGGAGGGGTGGGGGCTGCGAACTAGAGGCTGTGCGGTCCCCTGGAAGCATTCTGCCCGTGCACGTGTGTGTTAGCAAACACATACATACATGCCAGCAAATGCACATACCCACACATCCATATCAGTACACACACATCATATATACTAGTAAATAGATACAAATACATACACATATATATACCTCTATATATGCACACGCATACATACCAGTATATGTATACATACATACATGCATAATAGTCTACACACATATACCAGTATATATGCACATACATACAAACCAGTACATATATATAATATATACACATATGGAAACATGTAGCAGTTCATTGTATCCTCTATGTTCATTGTATCCTCTATGGTTATATGCACACACTCACGAGTCTGCACATACGTGTGTGCGTGTATATGCACACGCCAGTAACTAGGCTCTGGAGTCTGGGCCACTGACTTCCGCCTCTGAGGCTCGGGACGGCAGCAGCTTCTCCTCCATCACGCAGGCCGACTCCAGATCTCCATTCTCTTTGCAGATCTTTTTTTTTTTTTTTTGGATCACAGGTGGGCAGGATGGTGGCCTCACCTGACGCAGTGCACACCTCCAGCAGGTATCAGATGGACTGCAGCTGGGAGCAAGATTCTCATAGCAATGACAAAGATCCACGACACCCACCACCACGCAGCTGTAAGTGTGTGTCCTCAGATTTCATACAGGGCGACTGTGGTTTTCCCCTGAAAGCAGCAGCACTGATCCCTGCACAGGAGGTGAAGGGGGGCGCTGCGGGAAGGGCTTTGAAACAGAGAGGGGAGCCTGGCTCCTGCCCTGGCCCAGCTGGGGAGCCTGAGGGTGGGGCTGTGACTGGGCAGCCTTAAGAAGTGTGGTCAGCGTGCCATGCTCTTTTCCCAGGGTACTCAATGTTGTGGGTCCAGCTGAGATGGGGGAGGAGCCAGGAAGACAGGCCAGGCCAGCTCTTTGCCTGGTGGCTGGGGATTTCTGGCCATGAGCTTGGGGGACTTTGCAGAGCTGGAGTGGGAGGGACCTTTCCTAACAGCGACACCCTGTGGTGTTGGCCGCTGCAACTGACACTCAGGTGACTTGTCTGGTTGTCTCCTCGAGGTGCTGTGACCAGGGCTTGACCTTTGGACTGAGAGAGCATCCGCTGGGCCGGGGGTCTTGGAGTTATTTGGAAGGAGGACCCTGAGATTTCTTTGAGAGATTACCTAATCCAAGAAGCAAGAGAACATGACCTCGCTTTATGCTCCAAGCAGCTGACCTTGGAATCTGGTTATAAATGCATCTGTGCCTTTCTTGGACAAAGTTTTTGCTTCTCTCTCTCTCTCTCTCTCTCTCTCTCTCTCTCTCTCTCTCTGTGTGTGTGTGTGTGTGTGTGTGTGTCCGCTGGCCCAGGTGAGAGTTCCATCCTCAGGTCCCTGAAGCATATCCCAGCAGGGCAGGCTTGGTTCCAAAGGCCACGTGGGCTGTGTAATGACTGACTGGCCCTGTGCAGCCTGTGGAGCGAGGGAGGAGAAATGGCCAAGCTCAGCTGAGCACACCTGGCCTGAGAGCCTGAGGGCCCAGGTGTTCCCTGAGAGTCGAGGGCAGATGTAGGGGGGAGTCAGGCCTTTTTAATCATAGAAGCAACTGCCCGCCTGCCACAGTCAATGCTAAGCTCCTCAAACATCTTGCAAGCTGCTTGCTCAGGCCTCTGACTCAGGATTGAACCGCATGTGGCACAATCCTGCTACAAAGATGCCCACATCCTGGCTGTTCCAGAACATTCCTCAGCCTCACTGGGTGTGATTATTAAAGGCGCAGTATGGACAGCGGCTTGTCCTTTCCACTGAAAGACGGAACAGGTGTCAGGACTGGAGGGGGCTCGCTGGAGGCAGGTGCTTTTCGGTTACCTGGGTTTCCTGCACCTCTCTTCTTGCAGCATTTGCCTCTGGACGCATGGCCTTGAGCCTGACCCCTGGAGTTTATCCCAGTGCTTGGTGACGAGACCCCACCTACTGCATAGGAGGACAGGCAGACGGTCAGCCAGAGCCTGGGATGTGGAAGCGCCACCTCGCTTTGCAGGCTGTGTGTCCTCAGGCAAGTAATCAGCTTCTCTGAGCCCCCTCTTCCATCTCTGTCAAATGTGGACGAATGATGCCTGCACTTTGTCCCTGTGAGGCTATCAGGAGGTGCCCTGGTGTGGGTGGGAGAGCTTGGTAAACAGCAGGCTGTGCACCTGGTGTGGGTCATCAGGCTCAGGGCTGAGTACACAGCCAGGAGAGCTCACCAGGCCTGGGACGGGGCCAGCTGCATGGAGCTGCTGCCCTGTGGCCCTGCGAAGCCCCTCCTGGCACTGCTGCTGATATTGACATCTGCAGATGCCACCTTCTAGAAAGTTCTCCTTCCCCAACATGTCCGGAGTCCTCAAGGGATATGATACTTTCAGTTCCACTATACAGCTTGTTTTGAAAATGAATTTGCTTCAATTGCTCCAATAGCAATCTACAATTGCTAGAGTAGGGAACAATTGGAGCACAACATGAGTTTCAAAGTTCACATTTGCTCTGCACAATTTTGTCCTCAAATGCCAGGCAAATGCAGAGAATGGCACCTGGCTGACCGGAACCTAGGAATACACAACCACACCCGTGCACACACCCTAGGAACACACAACCCCACCCTCGCACACACCCTAGGAACACACAACCCCACCCATGCACCCTCCAGCCCTCCGTTCATAGGGTGTGTTAGGAGTCACATCCATCCAGCTCTGGTGCTAGAATGTTCCCCTCAATTTCAGATCACCCAGCTCACAACCCCAACGCCCACTTCCTCAAACAAGCCTCAAGTCTTTTTAAAGGGAAGCACCATATTAATTTTAGCGTGTATGTATTTCTTAACCATTTAACATATAAAACTGTGCTATCTTTCTTTTTTTTTGAGACAGTTTCACTCTTGTTGCCCAGGCTGGAGTGCAGTGGCACGATCTTGGCTCACTGCAACCTGCACTTCCTGGGCTCAAGCAATTCTCCTGCCTCAGCTTCCTGAGTAGCTGGGATTACAGGCGCCTGCCACCATGCCCAGCGAATTTTTGTATTTTTAGTAGAGATGGGGTTTTGCCATGTTGGCCAGGCTGGTCTCGATCTCCTGACCTCAGGTAATCCACCCACCTCGGCCTCCCAAAGTACTGGGATTACAGGCATGAGCCACTGCATCCGGCCTGTGCTATCATTTTTGTTAGGTTCAAGTCTTTCATAAACGTCTTGCTGATGAAGTCCCTAACTCTGTCTCCCTCATAGCCTGCTGGGTCATCTCACATGACTTTGCAGAGTGCAGTGATTTTTAGGGATGTCTGCATCACAGCATAGCAAAATGGACTATTCGTGAATTCGTGGACTGGCCCCGGGTCTCTGCTGCTGCCAGAGCTGTGGGTGAGGCCGCCCGGGTGTCCTGGCCCTGCCTTAGGCAGTGCCAGCTGTGCAAATCTTTGTGCACACACCTGTTGCTTGTGTTACTGATATCCATGGGGAAGCAGTGGCAGTTCTCCTACACCAAGTGCGGGAGCCCTCCGATTTATGGGGGCTCATTCACTGAATCGTCACAGCAGCCCCAGAAGGTTGGTACTAATAATATCTTTGCTTTAAGATGAGAAAACCATGTCACAGACAAGTTAGGAAACTTGAGGTCTCATAGCCAGGAATCAGAGGAGTCCAGCTTTGAGCCGCCCTCCTGGACGATGCTGCCTCCCCCTGTACCGGGATGGGCAGACTGCTTCTGCAAAGGACCAAATAGTCTTCTCAGCTCTGTGGGTCATGAGCTCTCTATTGCAGATTCCTTTGCAGCACAAAAGCGGCCACAGGTCCTGTGCAAATGCATTAGCAAGGCTGTGTGGGGACATGCTTTTGTTTATGGACACCAAACTTTGAATTCCTTATCATTTTTATGCTCACAAAATGTTATTCTTTTGATTTTTTTCAACAATTGAAATAACATAAAGACCATTCTTAGCTTATGGATCATATACTAATAGATGGTGGGCTGGATTTGGCCCATGGTCATAATTTGCCCGCATAGATCCCTGCTCTAGAGTGAGAGAATTGGTCAAAAGTGTTCCAACATTTGAATAGCTCTTGAAATGTTCTGGAAATGAAACCATGGGGCTTGCACACATTCACATTGTTAGCAGGATTTTGATGTTCCAGTTTCACAATTTCATGCTTATTATTATTATTATTATTATATTTTTTGAGATGGAGTCTCGCTCTGTGGCACGATTTCAGCTCACTGCAACCTCTGCCGCCTGGGTTCAAGTGATTCTCCTGCCTCAGCCTCCAAGTAGCTGAAATTACAGGTGCACGCCACCACGCCCAGCTAATTTTTGTATTTTCAGTAGAGAAGGGGTTTGCCATGTTCGTCAGGCTGGTCTTGAACTCCTGACCTCAGGTGATCCGCCCACCTTGGCCTCCCGAAGTGCTAGGATTACAGGCATGAGCCACCACACCCTGCCCATGCTAATTATTTTTTAATGCTTGTTAACATATCAGTTATAAAATAAAGACTTTCCCTCTGTTTTATTGGACTGATACATGTACATAGTTGTAAAATTAAAATAATTACAGCACTTCTAACAAAAACAGCCATCCCTGCCTCACACCTTCTCACCTGAATTTCACTCTCTAGAGGTAAGCATTTTCAACTCTTTCAACAAGCTAGGATCCCCCGCCCCCGCATATTGCTCGCTTGCTTGCTGTTTTTGAGACAGGGTCTGGCTGTGTTGCCCAGGCTGGAGTGCAGTGGGGCAATCACAGTTCACTGTAGTCTTGACCTCTTGGGCTCAAGTGATCCTCCTATCTCAGCCTCCCAAGTAGCTGAAATTATAGGTATGTGCCACCATACCTGGCTAACTTTTGTATTTTTTGTAGAGATGAGGTCTCACTACATTGCCCAGGCTGGTCTCAAAATCCTGGCCTCAAGTGATTTGCCTGCCTCAGCCTCCCAAAATGCTGGGATTACAGGTGTGAGCCACTGCACCCAGCGTCCCCACATATTTCTAATAACATGTTTCAGTACTTTTTCTTGACTCTTCACCCTGTTTTAGACATTATTTATTGCCTTCCTACTAATGAAGTTTCCTGGTACATGAAGGGGCACAGGGAAACTCGCCCTGAAGTTGGCTCCCTGGTATAAGATTCTTCCAGATGAACCTGCTGAAAGAGACTTCTCCCTGATCTAGGTAAAGACCTGATGGACCCACCAAGGAGAACTGTTGTCCCTCGCACCCCATCCCGTCTCTCAATCTTCTATCTCTCCTCAAGCACAGGATGAAGTAATTGTCTGCAGTTCCTTTACCTGCCTAAACTCCGAACCCATCAAAGAATAAAGCAATGACCTTTGGTCCCCTCCCTGGGTTTTCATTCACTGAACCCATATTGCAGGAAGAAAGCCTGAAGTGCGCCAACACACCTGGACAGACTTGTCACGAACCATTGTCTGCTCTTCAGGCCCTACAGACTTTGTCCCAGGCCATTGTATGTTCTTCAAATCCTGTATTCCAGGGTTCTCCAGCCCCTGGACCATGGACTGGTACTTGTCCATGGCTTGTCAGGAACCAGGCTGGACAGCAGGAGGTGAGTGGTGGGTGAGCCAGCAAAGCTTCATCTGTATTTACAGCTGCTCCCCATTGCTCACATTACTGCCTGAGATCTGCCTCCTGTCAGGCCAGCAGTGGCATTAGATTCTCATAGGAGCATGAGTCCTATTGTGAACTGTGTGTACAAGGGAATTAGGTTGTGTGCCCCTTATGAGAATCTAATGCCTGATGATCTGTCACTGTCTCCCGTCACCCCCATATAGGACCGTCTAGTTGCAAGAAAACAAGCTCAGGGCTCCTACATGATGGTGAGTTGTACAATTATTTCCTCATATATTACAAAGTAATAATAATAGAAACAAAGTGCACAATAAATGTAATGAGCTTGAATCGTCCCCAAATTATCCCCATCCCCTGTCCACGAAATTGGTCCCTGGTGCCAAAAAGGTTGGGGATCACTGCTGTGTTCCCCTAAAAATCATGTATTATCCTCCTAAAATCATCCATATTTCCGCATCTCCCTTTCCTCTAAGAAGTAGGGTACATAAGCATCTGTACCCCATTGGGATATCAAATTTGTATGCCATTTCTCCTATTTAAAGAACAATTATAGGCCAGGCATGGTGGCCTATGCCTATAACCCCGGCAGTTTGGGAGGCTGAGGTGGGTGAATCATTTGAGGTCAGGAGTTCGAGACCAGCCTGGCCAACATGGTGAAACCCCTTCTCTACTAAAAATACAAAAATTAGTGGGGGTGGTGACAGGTGCCTGTAGTCCCAGCTACTTGGGAAGCTGAAGCAAGAGAATTGCTTTAACCTGGGAGGTGGAGGTTGCAGTGAGTGGAGATTGTGCCACTGCACTCCAGCCCGGGCAACGGAATGAGACTCCACCTCAAAAAAAAAAAAAAAAAAAAAAAAACCAAACCAAACCAAAATAAAAACAAATTAAAAAAAACCAATTGTAGAGACGGTATTGTTACATTGCCCAGGCTGGTCTCAAACTCCTGGCCTCAGGCCATCTTCCCTCTTTGGTCTCCACCGCACCAGGCCTCCATTTCTATCAATCTACTTTTTGTGAGCTGATTTTTCAGTGAACATTCAGAAGGCAAAGGGGAAGTCTCCCCATGGTCCATACAGGCACCTTCTTTCATCCCCCTCCCCATCTTCCCAATATCTTAATATCGATGAATCAATGCTTACATTATCATGATCAGGTAAGTATTCTTCATAGCTGAGCCATACTGTCTTCTGTACTAGGCTCCAACAGACCAACCCAAAGTAGAGTCAATCATGTTTCTATGTCATGAAGCCAAAACCTAAGCTGTTTACTTGTCTCCTCAAATAACTGCCTTGCATTTTATTTGTTTACTCTGTTTCCTACATACCTAACAATAATCCATTTCGAAACTATCCAACAAAACTTTAAAACTCTTCTTTCTTTTTTTTTTTTTAAGATGGAGTCTCGCTCCATCAGTCCAATTTTAAAAAAAAAAAAGAATTCCTTTCTGGATCAAATTATCTCTATCATGTTCCACACACAGTGCTTGGCAGTCAGTAAATGGGCTCTGGAGTAAGAAAAAGACAAGATGTGAAAACCTGGGAGAAAAATCAGACCATCAGACGATAGAAACAGACCCACGGGGATCCTGATCAGGGAATTATCCATGATGAACGTGCTCAAGGAATGAAAAGGCAAGATTAAGAAATTTTGGCAGAGAACTGGAAAGTATAAACAAGAACCAAGTGGAAATTCTGTGAAAAGTGAAAGGTACAGACACTGAAAATACTGTGGATGGGTCTGATAGCAGGAAATGTACAAAAGGAAGGAATAGAAGAAAATAGTCCAGACAGAAGCACAGAGAGACAAGAGCGGGGAAACGACAGGGTAGAGTTTTAAAAAAACATGGGATAGAATGAAAAGAGCAAACATACCTGTAACTGGGGTCACAAAACAGGAGAAGAAAAAATGTGGCGGAAGCAATATTTCAAAACTGAGAGTTTACCAACACTGACAAAAGGTATTCAGGTGTAGATAAAATCATCCTTACAAACTCCACCAGCAAACCTCCCGAGAAAAGAAGCCCCCGCTGTAACTGAGGTGATGGTTATGATCTATTATATTCTCCCTCCCCACCCCTGTGCTTTTGTTGCCCTTAGTACACTTTGTCCTCTTTTTTTTTTTTGAGACAGAGTCTTGCTCTGTTACCAGGCTGGAGTGCAGGCACCATCTTGGCTCACTGCAACTTCTGCCTCCCGGGTTCAAGCATTTCCCCTGCTTCAGCCTCCCAAGTAGCGGGGACTACAGGTGCACGCTGCCACGCCTGGCTAATGTTTCGTATTTTAGTAGAGACGGGGTTTCACCATGTTGGCCAGGATGGTCTTGATCTCCTGACCTCATGATCTGCCCGCCTTGGCCTCCTATAGTGCTGGGATTACAGGCGTGAGCCACCGCACTTGGCCACTTTGTCTTCATATTTATTTATTTTTTGTACTTCTTAAAAAAATTTTTTTTAATTAAAAAAATAGAGACAGGGTCTTTCTGTCTTGCCCAGACTAGTTTTGAACTCCTGGGCTCAAGTGATCCTCCTGCCTTGGCCGCCCAAAGTGCTGGGACTGCAGACATGAGCCAGTCCTCATATTTATTGATGAGTGTATTAGTGCTATAATGGTATGTAGCAAATAACTCTAAAACATATTGGCTTAAAACCACATAATGGGCCGGGCGCGGTGGCTCACACCTGTAATCCCAGCACTTTGGGAGGCCGAGATGGGCGGATCACGAGGTCAGGAGATCGAGACCATCCTGGCTAACACGTTGAAACCCCGTCTCTACTAAAAAAAAAAAATACAAAAAACTAGCCAGGTGACGTGGCGGGCGCCTGTAGTCCCAGCTACTCGGGAGGCTGAGGCAGGAGAATGGCGTAAACCCGGGAGGTGGAGCTTGCAGTGAGCTGAGATCCGGCCACTGCACTCCAGCCTGGGCGACAGAGCCAGAGTCGGTCTCAAAAAAAACAAAAACAAAAAAAAAAAACACCACATAATTACTTATCATGTGCCATGGTGTCCTTGGTTTGGGTGTCAGGAGAGGTTTAGCTGGGTGGGTCCAGCCTCTCAGGAGGCTGCACCTGGACCAGCTCTCAGCCAGGGAGGCGGTCACCTGAAGGCTGTGCTGGGCCCGGTGGGTCCTCTTCCAAGGTGGCCAGTTGGTGCTGGCGATCGACAGGAGGCCTCAGTTTCCCTCCGCAAGGGTCTTGCCATGAGGCTGCTTGCATGTCTTCATGGCGTGGCAGCCAGCTTCCTCCAGAAAACGGTGAGCCTGGAGTCACAGGCAGAGGCTAGGATGCATTTGTGACCTTGATGTGAAGGTCACACACTAGCATGTCTGCCGTGCTGTATTGGTCACACAGGCTAGTCTTTTTTTGAGAGAGTCTTGCTCAATTGCCCGGGCTGGAGTGCAGTGGCATGATCATGGCTCACTGTAGCCTTGACCTCCCAGGCTCAAGTGATCCTCCCGCCTCAGTCTTCCAAGTAACTGGGACCACAGGCATGTGTCACCATGCTCTGCTACTTACATTTTTTGTTTTATTTTATTTTATTTTTTATTTTTTTTAGAAACAGGGTCTTGCTCTATGGCCCAGGCTGGCTTTGAATTTATTTTTATATTATTGTGGTAAAATATATATCACGAACGATGCCATGCTAATCATTTTTAGATGTGTAATTCAGTGGCATTAATTATATTCACAGTGTACAACCATCACTACATCTACTTCCAAAACCTTCCTACCACTCCGGATAGAAACTCTGTGCCCATTAATCAATAACTCCCATTCCCCCATCTCTCCCCATCCCTGGTAGCCCCTAATCTGCTTTCTGTCTCTGTGAATTCTGCCTATTCTAGGAACCTCGTGTAAGTAGAATCCTGCAGTATTTGTCCTTTAGTGCCTGTGTTATTTCACTCAACATAATGTTTCCAAAGTTCCTTCATGTTGTAACATGTGTCAGCATTTCGTTCCTTTTCATAGCTGAGTGCTATTCCATTGTATGGACATACCACATCTCCTCTATCCATTCATCGGTTGATAGGCCAGCCCCACATCAACAAGGGAGGCAACTCCATGGGGTTGTGAACACACCAGGATATGGGGCTCACTGGGGGCCATCCTGGGGGACGGCTGCTCTAGTAGATTTTGTGTTCAAAGCCAAGTCTCCGCTAGAATTCAACCTTCACAAGGTCAAGAGCCCAGTCTGCATTTTTGCCCCGCTTCCCAGCAGAGGGCCTGACACAAAGCAGGTGTGCAGTGGAGCATGGAGGAGGCAGTCCACTCACTGGGGAACTGCAGAGGGAGACGGTGCTGGTTGCTGGGGTCCAGGAAGCTTCCAGAATGAAGGAACAACAGAAAGAACTGGGTAAATTTGACTTGAGTGACAATTTGACTTTTGGGGACAAGATGGAAATGTGACCAAAGTCAGCATATGTAGAGATGGAAAGGACCCCAAAGATCATCCAGGCCAACACCCTTGTTTCGTTTCAGGCAAAGAGGTACATCCATTTCCTGGGGCTGCTTCCTTCCTTCCTTCTCCTTCCTTCTCCTTCCTTCACCTTCCCTCTCCTTCCCTCTCCTTCTTTCTCCTTCCTTCTCCTTCCTTCTCCTTCCTTCTCCTTCCTCCTTCCTTCCTTCCTTCCTTCCTTCCTTCCTTCCTTCCTTCCTCTCTTCCTCCCTCTTTTCTTTCTTCTTTCTTTCTTCTTTCTTTCTCTCTCTTCTCTCCCTTCCTTCCTTCTTTCCTTCCTTCCTTCCTTCCATCCTTCCTTCCTTCCTTCCTTCCTTCCTTCCTTCCTTCCTTCCTTCCNCCTTCCTTCCTTCCTTCCTTCCTTCCTTCCTTCCTTCCTTCCTTCCTTCCTTCCTTCTTTCCTCCCTCTCTCCCTCCCTCCTTTCTTTCTTCTTTCTTTCTCTCTCTCTCTTCTCTCCCTTCCTTCCTTCCTTCGTTCCTTTCTCTCTCTCTCTCTCTCTCTCTCTCTCTTTCTTTCTTTCTTTGACAGAGTCTTGCTTTGTCGCCCAGGCTGGAGTGCAATGGTGTGATCTCGGCTCACTGCCACCTCCGCCTCCTGGGTTCAAGCGATTCTCCTACCTCAGCCTCCCAATAGCTGGGATTACAGGCACCTGTCACCACACACCGCTAATTTTTGTAGTTTTAGTAGAGATGGGGTGTCACCATGTTGGCCAGGCTGGTCTCGAACTCCTGACCTCAGGTGATCTGCCCGCCTTGGTCTCCCAAAGTGCTGGGATTACAGGTGTGAGCCACCATGCCAGGTCTATATTTTCAAAGAAAGTCACATTCTGAGGTATTGGGGGGTAGGACTTCAACATATCTTTTTTTGGGGAAACACAGTTCAAGCTATAAGAGAGAATGTGCCCTGTTTAAATCTCACGGCTAATTCATCGGGTCTTTGGAAGACCCAGGACTCACTTCTGTCCGCCTCTGAAGTCTAATTAATACCAAATTCTCTTTCTTATTCATGAAATTCTAGCAGGGTCTGGCTTGTCCGCCATTCCTGTGTACCTTTTATTCAGAAAAAGTAAGGCTCGCGTGACAGATGGAAGATCAGCCAGTTGTCAGTGTAGTGTGTTGCTTTCTGCAAGACAGCCACAGGCGCCACAAACGAGGGGACAAAACAGTTGCATAAAAAAATGCAGCTCTGACAGCCCTGCCAACGAGCCCTCCAGCTTTACGTAGCGGTTTCCACTCCACGGCGCCCGGGGAGTATTCATGGATCTGCGTGTCTCTGTGCCCTCTGGCAAGGGCAATGGTTTCTCAGGCAAAGAAGGTGGCCGCAGTGTCAGCCAAGCGATTGCAAATCTGCAAAGTCGGAAATGCTGAAGGATGCCGGGTCAGCCGTCCCGAGAGATGCATGTCCACACGGCAGGTGGCTGGATGTGGGGTCAGGGCAGGCTCACAGCCTGACCAGGAGAGTTTTCTTGTTTGAGCCGGAGGGTAGGGTTACTCAGATATGTCTGCTCTGCGCTAGGCGTTTGTATGACAGGGACGAGGGGCAGGCTGGCTTCAGGAACATGTGACTGTGCAGTCACAGCCACACAGGGACTGGTGCGTGGAAGGGCCCTGAGCTGGCTTTGATGCTCTGCTGTCACTGTCTTCATGATATTCGAACAAGGGGCTTGCATTTTCATTCTGTACTTGGCCCTGCAAATTATGTAGTAGGTCCTGACAAGACGTCTGTCTCGGTTTCCTGTGCTCATTGCTTATTTGTGAGGCAGGTGGCGCCTCTGAGAGTCTTAAGCCCACGCTCTGATGTCTTAGAGAACCCATAGCCAGAGGAAGAAGACATGAGGCTGGAGCTTAGGACCCCCAAAGGCTTGAGTTTCAACATTGCCAGCAACTTTAATAGCTATAAGATCTTGGGCAGGGCATTTAGCCTGTCTGGGACTCAGTTTCTTCATCTGTAAAATGGACATGCTAATAACAGCTCTATCAAGCTCACAGAATTGCTATGAGAGTTACTTCTTGAGAATAAGGACTCAACTTCTCCCTTTTGTACCTGTGTGAAATTCTGCCCAGCATCCTGCATTTAGGAACAGTGCCTACTTGATGAATTAAAACACGAGATAATGGGGGAAACTCTCAGGCAAAGTGTCAGAAATGATGGACTGGCATTATGTTTTCTCATAACACGCCGATGTTTTGTGCAAATCTGCCATCTGGACGCTGCTGCTCTGAGGTTTCATACAAGAGGGAGACAGAGCCTGCTCACTTTGGGACATGTCCTTGAATGTGTCCCGCTGTGGGTGCATGGAACGCTGAGACATCCCATATGAGCGCTCTCCTCTGTCGCTGAATTTTAACCATCCAGCCCGTCCCTTGGGGTGGCGTCATGTTTATCACAGCAGTGACCACCTTTGTGAATGCAAACCATGTGGGAGAGTTTATTTCATCCTCATCACAGCCCTATTATTCTTACTCCACTTGACAGATGAGGCTCTGTCTCAGGGGACCTGTCCCCACCCCACAGCTGGGAGGCAGCAGAGTCAGGCTGGAACCCGGGTCGGTCTGGTAGCACCGTCTGGAGTCCTGCAACCCGGGCTGGGCACGCCTCTGTGAAGTGCGCTCCCTGGGCTGGGCTCTCCATAGGGGTGTTCACTAGGGGTCACTCAGCAAGTTTGCTGAAGATGGCCAGTTTTTTGGGTTTTAGCCTCCCATGTTTCTAGAGACTTCTTAGAGACTGCCGGGAACCGTGCCATCCCCTCAGAGGGTCTAGGAAGCCTCAACATTTGCTTGTTGTTTGGGTAACAGCTTGATTGAGATATAATTCACATGCCATCCAATGAACTCATTTAAAGTGTACAATTTACTGGTTCTTACTGTATTTGGAGTTGTGCAGGTATGACCACATTTCATTTTAGAATATTTTCATCACCCCGAAAAGAAACCTCATACCTATCACAGTCCCTCACCGTTCCCTTCAACGTGCAACCACGAATCTACTTTTTTCTCTATGGATTTGCTAATTCGGAATCCTTCATATCAATGGTTCACACAATATGGGGCCTTCTGTGTCTGGTTTCTTTTGTAGCATAACGTTGTCAGGGTTCATCTATGCCATCGTGCATGTCAGCACTTCCTTCCTCTCTAAGGCCGAATCATATTCTGTCGCATGGACGGACCACATTTCGTTTATCCAGTCATCGGCTGATAGACTTGGGGCTATGATGAATTATGCTGCCATGAACATTTATGTACTGGTTTTGGTGTGGACATGTGTTTTCATTTATGATTCATTTTTATATGATTGTTTTCTAGAAGCCAAATATGGTCTCTGGAGGCCTCTCATGGAGGACGCTGAGTAAACCAGAAACATGTTTGGGCTCAAGTTTCTTGTCTGTAAGACAGGTCTGGGAAGAGCAGTGTGTGTGTGTGCGCGCGCGCGTGTGTGTGTGTGCACCCGTGTGTGTATGTGTGTGTTTCTGTGTATGTGCATGCAGAGGACAGGTGTGTGTCTTTCTGTTTGTCCAGCAGGTCAAGGGTTGGGGGGTGGCTAGTCAGGAGGAGAGCCGGAGAGGCACTCACAACAGAAGGAAACTCTTGGAAGAAAGAGTGGTGGATGGTTGACCCCTCCCTTTTCCTGTCTCACCTCCTTTTTTGCTGAGCTGGTGAAAGCTACAGGTGAGAAGGGCTTAAGGGAATTTGAGCACAGGCCTCAGCTTGGCCCAGTTGGACTTGGAAAGAGGATGTGGAATCACCATCGGTGGGTCAGCCCGCAGGGATTACCTCCCTGTTGCCCCCATGGTCCTATTTCAACAGCTGCCTGGAATGGCCCCTGAATCTATAGAGCGTGGCGCTGCTGCCAGAGACCTCCCCTGGAGAGCAGGAAGATGTAATGCATCCATCTTTCACCGTCCGCCATGTTTCAGGATGACAGACATATCTGGCTCTTATAGGAGTGACCCTAATTTGGTTAAAATCATCTGGATTGTTCAAACACAGCTTGGCAGAGTGGAAAGAGGAAAAGCTATGAGGTTGGACAGGCCTGACTCAAGCCCTGGATCAGTCACTCATGAGTGCCCATTAGCATGACCCTCGGTAGGTCACTTACCCTCTGTAAGCCTCATTCTTTCCATCTGTCAAGTGAGGAGAATGATTCTTGTTGGTAGGATTGTTGAGGGCACCAGATGATGAGCACTAAGTGCCTGTAGAGTCAACAGTCAATGCACGGTCACTGGTTATGGTAGAAAAATGCTGAGTGGCCGGGTATGGTGGCTCCTACCTGTAATCCCAGAACTTTGGAAAGTTAAAGCTGGGGGATTGTTTGAGCCCAGGAGTTCGAGACCAGCCTGGGCAACACGGCAAAACCCTGTCTCTACAAAAAGTAGAAGAATTAGCTGGGCATGGTGGTAGTCGCCAGTAGTCCCAGCTACTTGGGAGCTGAGGTGGGAGGATCACCTGAGCCTGAGGAGATGGAGGCTGCGGTGAGCCATGATGGTGCCACTGCACTCCAGCGTACAGAGTGAGACCCCGTCTCAGGAAAAAAAAAAAAAAAAAAAAAAAAAAAAAAAAAAAAGACAATGCCGAGGGACCTGCTTAAGACACACGTGCTCCTGCTGGGTCAGTCTCACCTGACCTGTGGGCAGAAGGCAGAGAACGAAGCTTCTTCTGCTTTTCAATGGACACGTCTTTTCCAGCGATGATCCTTCTGCTGTATCTCCATAAGCCTGTGCATCTCCAGGGGACTGCATTTTAATCTGATGAGGCTTAGTAAGTTTTATTGCATGTCTGAGCCACATTTGATTCTTTTACAAATAGTTATCAGCATATACTGACCCATTTTCTAGGCCTGCCTCTCTCATGGGTGTAGAGAAGGCAAAGTATTGGAAAGGTGTATATGCAAACACTCTTCACAAACAGATTTGAGATGGGGAAAAATTGACTCAAGGGTCTGCCAATGTGGGTTTTGGTTTTGATGTCGCTATTTTTTTATTTTTACTTTTTATTTATTTTATTTTATTTTTTTTGAGATGGAGTCTCACTCTTGTTGCCCAGGCTGGAGTGCAGTGGTGCAATCTCAGCTCACTGCAACCTCCTCTTCCCGGGTTCAAGAGATTCTCCTGCCTCAGCCTCCTGAGTAGCTGGGATTACAGGCACCCACCACCACGTCTGGCTAACTTTCATATTTTTAGTAGAGACTGGGTTTCACCATGTTGGCCAGGCTGGTCTTGAACTCCTGACCTCAGGTGATCCACCCACCTTGGCCTCCCAAAGTGTTGGGATTACAGGTGTGAGCCACTGTGCCCAGCCACTGCAGCTGTTTCACTGTGTGAAGTTAGGAAAGTCATGCAGTCTTGGAATCATAGTTTCCTTGCATTGGTAAAATAAGGGAGTTGAATTAAGACCCTCACCAGCCCTAACTCTCTAGAATACTGCAGGGTGACTTTTTGGTGCAGGCGGTGCTCTGCTGCTCAGGTACACATCTGTCTTCCTTCCACAGAGGGTGAGACGCACAGCCTGGCATCTGGGACACGCTGTTTAGACTTCCCGATTTCAGGTCTTAATTACTCAATGTTTACATTTTCCTTCCACTGCTGGCTTTCTCTCCACGTATGATGACACTCCGTGGTTAGCACTAGAAGAGGTGAGAGGTGTTTCATCTGCACCCGGGTGAAGGGTGGGACAAGGTAATGGCACTGGGAACCTTTTTCTCCTTCTCATTGGGCAGAGTGTGAATGGCTCTGTCGCTTCATTTGCTTTTCATTTTTATTCAGGAAATTTTAAACATACACAGAGGTAGAGAGAGAGTGTGATGAGTATCAAATACTCACTGCCCAACTTGAACAGTTATTAACGTTTTCACACCTTGTCTTGTGTCCATCTTGTTTTCCATCTATCCTCCTCCTCCAACACACTTTAATTTTATTTACTTTTATTTCATATCATTTCATTTCATTTTCTTTCTCTTTTTTTTTTTTGAGATGGAGTTTTGCTCTTGTTACCCAGGCTGGAGTGCAATGGCGTGTTCTCGGCTCACTGCAACTTCTGCCTCCCGAGTTCAAGCAATTCTTCTGCCTCAGCCTCCGTAGTAGCTGGGATTACAGGCACCTGCCATTACTCCAGGCTAATTTTTTTTTTGTATTTTTAGTAGAGACAGGGGTTCACTATGTTGGCCAGGCTGGTCTCGAACTCCTGACTTCAGGTGATCCACCTGCCTAAACCTCCCAAAGTGCTGGGATTACAGGCATGAGCCACTCTGCCCAGCCTCATTCCATTTTCTTTTATTGCAAACCTTAGGCATCGTATCAGTTCACCTGTAATTCAGGATATATCTCCAATGAAAATATATTATAAAATATATGTCTGTTATATAATATATACTTTATGTAACCATATAATATAAACACAGTATATATACATTATATAATGTAGAATGTCAGATACATTATAACTCTAATGTCATTATTACACCTAACAAATTTAACAGTATTATTTATACCCACTCCATATTCAAACTTCACTGGGGTGTTTTAAAACCTGTCCAAATTGTGAAGAATTGGTTGGCCTATCCAATTATTTATTCATCCATTCATTCATTCGACTGACACTATGACGTCTTTAACTTGGCCAGGTCTCACAGGAGCTCACTGTTGTGCAGGGAAGACAAACAAATTCACAATTGTAAAAGAGTGGGATAAATGCAGAGTAGAGTTTGGTACAAGGCATGACTATGTCACAAAGAAGGGCACAGTCAGTTCTGCAGGAGGTGGGGGGTCCTGGAGGGCTTCAAGCAGGATGAGGATCATGGGCTGAAGTTGGAAGGCTGGTCAGGTGCTGGCAGCGGGCAATGGAGGAAGGATGCGCTAGAGAAAGTGTAGGAAACGTGCCAGCACTTAGCACCGTGAAATAGCACCAGGCAATGTCTCCTTGACTAATATGATGCCAGGTACTTTTCTGAGTCAGTGAACAAAATCAACAGAAATCCCTAACGCCGCGGAGTTTATAGTCTTGTGGGGAGGACTGACAATAACATAATAAATGAATATATACAGCATGTTAAAAATAAGGGCTATGGGAAAGAAAAACACAGAAAAACAAGGGACGGGGATTAAGAGGGCTCAGGTGCTTCGCAAGTTAATACAGGATGGTTAGGGTAGGGTGGCAGGAAACGAACAGGGCCTCACAGTTCCCTTTTTCCTTCCTTCGCACACAAGATCATGTTTCTCAGCCTTCTGCACCATTAGATTGGGACAATCGGCCTGGGGTCTGGTGAATAGAATGTAGTTGGAAGTAATGCATGCCACGTCCAGACCTGGGCGTCATGCCCTGAGTGACCATCCATGTTCTTTCTCCTCCCTCCACCATGACCTCAGCTGTCACATACTGGAGATGAGATAACACAGCCCAGCTCCCAGAGTCACCAGTTAAGAACTGCATTACAGGCTGGGCGTGGTGGCTCACGCCTGTAATCCTAGCACTTTGGGAGGCTGAGGCAGGTGGATCACCTGAGGTTAGGAGTTTGAGACCAGCCTGACCAATGTGGTGAAACCTCATCTCTACTAAAAATACAAAAATTAGCCAGGCATGGTGGTGCGCAGCTGTAATTCCAGCTACTCAGGAGGCTGAGGCAGGAGAATCGCTGGAAGCTGGGAGGCAGAGGTTGCAGTGAGCTGAGATTGTGCCACAGCACTCCAGCCTGGTGACAGAGTGAGACTCTGTCTCAAAAAAAAAAAAAAAAAAAAAAAAACCAGACAACAACAACAACAAAAGAGTTCATAAAAATCAACAAGAAAAATATTAACCCTCTGTAGGAAAAATGAGTAGAGAACTTACAAAGTTGGCCAGGTGCAGCGGCTCACTCCTGTAATCCCAGCACTTTGGGAGACTGAGGCAGGCAGATCACGAGGTCAGGAGATCAAGACCATCCTGGCTAACATGGTGAAACCCTGTCTCTACTAAAAATACAAAAAAGATTAGCTGGGCATGTGGTGGGCGCCTGTAGTCCCAGCTACTCAGGAGGCTGAGGCAGGAGAATCTCTTGAACCTGGGAGGCAGAGGTTGCAGTGAGCCGAGATCCCACCACTACACTCCAGCCTGGGAGACAGAGTAAGAGTCTGTATCAAAAAAAAAAAACAAAAAACAAAACAAAAAAAAACTTACAAAGCATCGTATAGACATAATAGAAATATCCAAAAAACAGTACATATGTTCTACAGTTTCAAGTAAATAGAATCATAGAAGCCAGAAATCAGTATATAGAAAAACTGTGACTTCATTATTAATGAAATACTACCACCAAATACATTTTTTTTGCAAGCTGGCTATGTTTTTAAAATTAATATATGCAGTACTGCTGAGGCTGCAGTGAAATACCTCCTACACATTGCCGATGAAAGCATGCATTGGTAAAACCTTTCTGGAAGAAAAGTTAGCAATATTTCCAATACTTTTTAAGTGCCTTAAACACGTTTCTGCTGGGTGCAATGGCTCATACCTGTAATCCTTGTGCTTTGGGAGGCCAACTTGGAAGGATCGCTTGAGGCCAGGAGTTCAAGACCAGCCTGGGCAACATAGCAGGACACTATCTCTACAAAAAAAAAAAAAAATTAGCCAGCCATGGTGGTGTGCGCCTGTAGTCCTAGCTACTCTAGAGGCTGAGGTGGGAGGACTGCTTGAGCCCAGGAGATGGAGGCTGCAGTGAGCTGTGACCGCACCACTGCACTCCAGCCTTGGTGATAGAGCAAAACCCTGTCTCAAAAAGACAAACAACCAACAACGACAAACAACCTGTTCCTGCCTTTTGACCTCATTGATAAGACTTTCAGGAATTTAAATAAGCAGAGATACATTCAACAATCTATGCATACAACAATAGATTTCCATAACTTTTTAAAGAAATTGAAGTATCTTTATACTTTTTGCTGAGATTTAAAAAATTCACATTTTTCCAGTTGGCATGTGTTACTTTTATCATTAACAACTCATTACAAGACTTTAAAAGACTCTTTTCTTTTTCTTCTTCTGTGTTTTGTAGCTTCTTCTCAGAGCCAGGACAATGAGGACAGGCTGAGGGGTGTCAGGCCATAGCCTTGTCTCCCGTGGGCCAGGCAGAGCATCCCAGAACACCCTCCTTCACAATGAGCACCGTCCTTCATGAACAATTTACTGATTAACAACTTCGGACCCCAGGAGGTTACACTGTGCCCAAGTCCTTCCAGAGGCCACAACAATAAATCCACGCCACTGCTAATGTTATTTATAAGCTGGGGGATTAAAACGGAAAAATATCAATTAGTTAAAATGAGCCCTTTATCGAGACTGTAAGCATCTTACTTTCCCAGAACCGAGACCAAATAAGTGACCAATTCTTCTCTAAGAGAATGAAAGAGTTTGCCATTTTTACTGTAATAAAAGGTTTTCACTCAGAAATAAGATCGATTCAAAATGGTCTTAGTCTAAGAGAGAAAGCCTAAAAGAATGCTTTATTCTCTAAGAAAAACCACCTCTTATTACCTATATCACAATGGTTAAGTTATGCCCATGAGCTCAGTCTCAGTTTCTATGTTTACAAAATGAGAAAAATACTACGTCCCCCCCAGGGCCATTGTGAAGACAAAATGGGAGAACACACGGCAAGGGCCTGATGCCAGGCCCAGGACGTGTAAGTCCCCAGCAAATATTTCCTCCTTCTTTGGGGCAAGGCAGTACTGAACAGTACAGAAAGGAGAATGAAAAGTGGGAAGAAGAAATTAAGATCTTGAAGCAGTCCCACAAAACAGAATCCCAAAGTTATATAACCAAAAGGGATTTAGGTATGTTTTACAGAAAATGTTTAAGAGGGATGATTGGAAAGTATCATGTAGATATATTTGTGTATGATATGCTTCTGCAATAGATACAGTCAGAATTTTGGAATCAGAATTTCTGGGCTCCAGGAATTACTATTTTTATTTTTTCTACCAAAGATTAGTTTCTTCTACTCCAGAATTTCATACAAACCGAATCATATGACCGACCGGGCATGGTAGCTCACACCTAAAATCCTGGCACTTTGGGAGGCCAAGACAGGAGGGATTGCTTGAGCCTAGGAGTTCGAGACCAGCCTAGGCAACATAATGAGACCTGGTCTCTACAAAAAAATTAGCCGGGCATGGTGGCATGCACTTGTATTCCCAGCTACTTGGGAGGCTGAAGCGGGAAGATCACTTGAGCCTGAGAGGTTGAGGCTGCAATGAGCTGTGATTGCACCACTGCACTCTGTCTCAAAAAAAAAAAAAAAAATAAATCATAAAGTGTGAAATCTTTTGCATAAGGCCTCTTTTACCCAGCGTGGTGATTTTGCAATTCATCCATGTTATTGCATGTACCAGTGGGTGGTTCTTTCTATTGCTGAGAAGTGTTTAATTGCATGGATATATCACAATTTGTTTATCCCCTAATGGACATCTGGGCTCTTTCCAGTATTTGGAAATTATAGATAAATAGATAAAACTGCTACTAATATTTTTTTCAAGTCTTTCTGTGAACCATAATTTTTTTTTTTTACTTTTATAGATAAGCCATGTTATCTTTAAATTGTCATCATTTCCATATGTTTAATAGCTGGTGAGGCTGTGCATTTTTCCCTCTGATAATATAATAATCCTATTTCTTTAGTGCTGGCTATAGTGACAGGTGCCTCATTTGTCCTCATAAGAATCCTGCAAAATGGGTGTAATCATATCTGTATTAGTCCGTTTTCACACTGCTAATAAAGACATACCTGAGACTGGGCAATTTACAAAGGAAAGAGGCTTAATTGGGACTTACAGTTCGATGTGGCTGGGGAAGCCTCACAATCATGGCAGAAGGCAAGGAGGAGCAAGTCATGTCTTAACACGGATGGCAGCAGGCAAAAAAAGAGAGCTTGTGCAGGGGAACTGCTGTTTTTAAAACCATCGGATCTCGTGAGACTTATTCACTATCACGAGAACAGCACGGGAAAGACCTGCCCCCATGATTCAATTACCGCTGGGTCCCTCCCACAACACGTGGGAATTCAAGATGAGATTGGGTGGGGACACAGCCAAACCATATAAATACCGATTTTCCATTGGAAGGGAGAAGCACAGGCTCATTGAGTTAGTTGGGTGTGTGGACTCTGAATTCTTACTGAAGCTGGCCTCACTCTAGAGCACACTGTGGCTCCCTTGGGCTGTGGTGGTGGCTCCTGAGCAAACCACTTGGATTCATCCTTTGCTCACTTCCTGGAAGGGCATCTAGGCCTGCACATTATACATTTCTACCAATTTTAATCATTTGCAGTTAGATTGGTGATATCTTTTTCTCTTTTTGTTGTTTTCCTTTAATATATTTTTTTGCAATACTGTGTTGCATAAAGATTTATTTATTCAAACCCAACTATTTTGTCTGATGACAGGCTCAATTTTTCAAGAGCCAGACATTTATCTTTGCTCCACTGCTGGAATAAATCTGCAGCTCTGCTTTCTTATTTTTAATGGTTTTTGTGTTTTGCTTTCTGATATATTGGATATGCAGCCACATACCTATGGGAAGTATCTGCTCAATAAATCGCAAAATGGAAATGTGACTTCTGTTTTATACCTAGGACATAGATGCCAAGAGAATCGAACCTGTTTCCTGAAGCTGTCTGGGAAGGCCAGTAGGGGAACTTGATTCTTAGTTCACTGTTTTTACCCCTGAGCAGAGTCTACCTTGGCCCCTAACCACCCCTAGAGGAGGAGCTGTGTTCACTACACTCTGCTTAGAATGGAGCTCTCCGAGAGCAGTGCTGAGAATTACAGAGCGTGGGTTCCGGTGCAGGCTTCATTCTTCCTCCTTTACTTCTCTCCTACTTTCTTTCAAGTTTAAAATGTAACGATTTCTAAAGTCAACAAATGACAAACACGCTCAGAACTGGAAGGAGCCTCAGAGTCATTCATCCTTTGATCTGGCAAACACTTGCTGAGCTGGGTCTTGTGGGGCCCCAGTCTGGAAAGACTAGGTCCAGACCGAGACTATTGAGGGAAATGGACGTGGAGACAGGAGGAGAGTAAGGGGACAGAGATTCCTCCAGGGATGAGGGCTGGGGCCCTGGGGCTTCATTCACCCCAACCAACCAGGGGGGCCAAGAAGTGTGTCTTGAGGAGGTGGGGCCTGGGCCAGGCTGGAGGCTGAGCCTCGAGGTCTGTGTGTTGGGTGGAGTGAGCTAGCACAGGGAACCTCCTCTATCCCCCAGGCCAGGCAGGGAGATGAGAAAGGGCCAGTGGGGCAGGTGAGCTTAGGAGCAGTCACTGGAGCTATTCCCCTCTGGGGAGGCGGGGTGGGAAGAAGATGCAGAGAGGATGGGAAGGATGCAGGGAGGATGGGAGGGATGCAGGGAGGATGGGAAGGATGCAGGGAGGATGGGAAGGATGCAGGGAAGATGGGAAGGATGCAGGAAGGATGGGAATGATGCAGGGAGGATGGGAAGGATGCAGGGAGGATGGGAGGGATGCAGGGAGGGTGGGAATGATGCAGGGAGGATGGGAAGGCCATGTGGGCCTCTCATTTTGCGCAGAAGCTCATGGTTCTCCTGGGTAGGGGGAGGGGAGTGGCGTGGCTTAGACCTCGGATGTAGGAAGAACATTCTGGCTACAGAGGGGAGGGTGAGTTTGAGGAAAATACCAAGAAATAGAGATAATTTGAACCATAATAGCTAGAGATGTTAAGGCCCAAATTAGGGTAATGGTAGGAATGGAGAGAATAATTATTTAGGAAGTAAAATCAGCAAGACTTGGGGATAGATTCAGTAATGTGGAGGGGGGTAGAAAGCAAGAATGAATCCCACACTGGATAGGATGCTGGAGAGGCCTTCTGAGTAAGGAAATAGGAGAAAGTTGCAGGTTTGGGGGAAGGATGATTATTTCTATTTTTGACATTCAAGTTTCAGGTGACTGCAGGCCACCAGGTGGTGACCTCTAAAAGCGAGCTGGATCTTAGAGGGACGTCTCATCCCGAGATGCATCCTGGGAGCCATCAGCAAATGTGTGGAGGTTCAGTCAGTTGACATTTGAATTATCCCAGGAGAGTGAGGAGGTGAAAGAGAGAGGGCCAAAGACAGACCCTTCCCCATGGAGGGGGCAAATGAAAGCAGTGGGAGACCTAGAGGGCAGTCTAAGACGTGGGAGGAAAGCAAGAGAGACCATGGAACCTCGTGCAACCGCCCATTATCCAGAGAGCTGCACGCAGCAGTGACAGGAGGAAAGAGGACTGCAAGCAGGACTGTTTCAGGGAGTGGGGCATGGAGGGTGGAGCACAGTTCAGGTTGCAGGCAATTGAGTCACAAATAAGAGAAGCTGGAGGTGGAGACCAGGAGCATAGACTTTTAAGAGGTTTGAACAAAAAGCGGAGGAAGGATGATGGGGTGATGACTCCGGAGGGTTAAGGTTGGTCAAGGGCTGAGCCACCCGATGAGAAGGACCTGGAGCTGGAGGAGAAGGCCAGTGAAACAGGATCCTGGGAGAGGCTCAGTCAGGGCTGACTCAGGTGGCTGGGAGCTGAGCCCAGGTGAAAGTGATGGAGGCTGGGTGGGCTGGCTCTTTATACATTGCAGCCTTGGAGGGGTGGGGGCTGCTTGGTGACTCAGTGTTCTCAGCTGATGCGGAGTGAGAGAGGCAGAGATGAGGGTGAGTGTGTGGGGGCTGAGATGGCTCCAGGCATGAGTGGGAGAAGTTGAACCAGGAAAAAGACCAGGCAGCGGCGTGGGCACTGCCGCTCACCTTCCCCGGGCCGCAGTCCTTACAGCTGCGTGATGGGTAGACAGGCAGAGAAGGGAGATGATAGTGTGGTTGGTGCAAACCTCTGTCCTCAAACTCTTATGAGCAGGGAATAACAATCGCACAGATCAAAGTGCAGTACCTACTCTTCTGCCAGGGCCTAGTCTCAATATTTTGCATAATACCCACTTAAGCTACACAGGCTGGTGCTAGTAGTATACCACATTGTGGATGAGGAAATGGCACAGGGAGATTCAGAAGCTTGCCCAAAGCCACCAGCTCCTAGGTGGAGGAGCCATGGTACAAATTCAGGCTGGTCAGCCCCACATCCCACACACTGTGCCATCATGCTGTCTTCCTTCATTTTTCTTTTTTTATTTTTAAATTAATTTATTTTTTGAGGCAGAGTCTTACTCTGTTGCCCAGGCTGGAGTGCAGTGGCTCACTGCAACCTCTGCCTCCAGGGTTCAAGCAATTCTCCTGCCTCAGCCTCCCGAGTAGCTGGGATTACGGGTGCACACCACCATGCCTGGCTTATTTTAGCAGAGACAGAGTTTCACCATGTTGGCCAGGCTGGTCTTGAAATCCTGACCTCAGATGAGCCACCAAAGTGGTAGGGTTACAAGTGTGAGCCACTGCGCCTGGTCAGCTCTCCTTCATTTTTCTTACTGAACTGGTCTAAATGCTGACTTGGTCTCCATTCCATTAGGTGGCAGGAGGTTGACCTCAAACGAGTCAGGCCTTCTTCCCGGACCTCCCTGTGGCTGCCTCTAGCCTCCTTACCCACGACTAGGGCGGAGTCCCAGGAAACTTGCTGGCAGCCAGGCCCCCGGGGTGCGGAGGGTGTTTAGGGAGAGGGGGTGAGTGTGTACTGGTGGGGGGCGGGGGCCATGGTGTGATGAGACCTTCTGTACCCCTGCAGGCCCCAGCTGTGGCCTCCGCGCCCCTGACTGCAGGGTGGCTGGGTTCTGGCTGTAGAGCTGAGCTCCCTTGCGCCCCTCTTGGTGCTCTGTGAACGTTTCCTTCTTCCACTGCCTTCCCTGGAGTTCTGGAAGCTCCCACCCTTGCTGCCTCACCCTGTGAACAGCTACATCTGCTGCCCCTGCCCTTCACTGAGCTGGGCAAAGGGGGTGCTGTCTTGCTACCTTCCTGGGATGAACCTGGGAACAGGCCATCATTCACCTCTGTTGTGGGATTCTTTGATCATATTTGGGATTTCTAGCACAATGCTCCCCAACACCCTTTTAAGTCAGGGTTAAATTAAAAGTTCTGGGTAAAGAAAATAGGTTTGTGATCTCTCAGGCCCGCCCTCGGCCTAAATAGGCTGTCCTTTGCCACTCTTGGCTCCCCGCTGCTCCCTGGCTCCGGGAGGCATGGAAAGACCCTGAGCCAGAGTCAAGTGGTCTGAGGACGGCAGCTCAGGCTGCAGAACTTCCAGAGGCCTGAGGAGGCAGCTCTGGGGCTGGACACTCATGGAATAACAGCCAGACCTTGGCTCCCGGGAACCTGGCCTGACCCGGAGCGTAGGCCGCCATCTCTGCAGGCACAGAGGGGGCCCTGGAGGCCATCAGGGCAGATGCCTGGAGATGGGGGTGGGGGTGTGTGGATGGAACACTACTTGGTGATTGTGAATCCAGGCCTCCACCTTCTTCACAATCGGCAGATAATCTGGAACCTCGTAGAATCTCAGTCCTGATAGGATCTGTCCTGGTTCTGGAATGTTTAAGTTGTGGTGGTGAAAGGTATCTCTGAATTAGAGGTTCCCACTTACGGGTGGGTAAATTACTGCAAGAGAAGGCAAGTCCCCTGCATCCCACCCTGTCTGACAGTGCCACCCGCAGCCCCCAAGCCCCGCTCCCCAACTCTCACCCAGCCTGTGCTCTCTGCAGGGGATGGAGCCGCAGAGCACTCTGCTCCCAGAGGGCAGGGGCAAGGTCACGAGACCGCAGTACTGGGCCCTCGGTGCTCGACAGGTTCCAAGCACCCATGCCTGACCTGCGACCACAGCCACTAGAAAGCATAGGGCCCCTTCGCATCCAGGGCCCCCGCAGGTCACCCTCTGTACCAGGAGTCCGGCTCCCCTCTTGTCCCCTGTACAACCAGACTCATTCCCTTTTTTCATGCCCTTCCCCTTCAAGGAATGCTCTCCACTGGAAAAAGCCTAACAGATGGCAGGTACAAAACTGGTGAAATTATAATCCTGGGCTTATGATGCATTTTATTACTTTTGCTATTACAGGCATAGTCCGACCTCCCTAGCTGTGTTAAGAGATCACATTTTAAAGTAACAGAATAATCACCTGTGAAACCACCACCCAGCCTGAAAGCTGGGCCTTAGCAAGAGCTGACACCAGCTGTGTGGCCCACCCCATCCCATTCCCTCCCTGCCTTCTCCAAGACAGCTGTCACCCCAAATCCTGTGTGCCTCCTTTCTGTGTTTTCCTTTATTTATTTTATTTTATTTTTTCTGAGACAGGATCTTTCTGTGTTACCCAGGCTGGAGTGCAGTGGCACGATCACAGCTCATTGCAGCCTTGACCTTCCAGGCTCAAGCAATCCTCTCGCTTCAGTCTCCTAAGTAGCTGGGACTACAGGAACATGCCATCAAACCTGGCTAGTTTTTGTATATTTTTGTAGAGACGAGGTTTCGCTATATTGTCCAGGGTGGTCTTCAACTCCTGGGCTCAAGTCATCTGCCTGCCTTGGCCTCCTTAAGTGCTGGGATTCCAGGCGTGAGCCACAGCTCCTGGCCAATTTTCCTTTCCTGTCCTCTCATCTTACCTATGCCTTGGAGTCCTAAAATGTGTATATTATATTTGACATCTCTGCCTTCTTTGAGAGGGTGTCATGCTGTTTGTACTTTTTTGGAACTTACTTTTCTCACTTAGTAGTAAGTTATAAGCATTATCTGTATTGCTAGGGTGGCCGTGATTCGTCTCTTTGGACGCTGTCTGATACTCCATGGTGTGAACACACCTGTTTATCCAGTCTTCTGTTGGTGGGCATTTCAACAGTCCTGCTGTGAACATTTTTGTGTAAGAGTTTTCTAAAGTGTATACCTACGAGTGGAATTCCTGGGTCATGGTGGACAGGAATGTCCCCCTGGGGGTGTTCAGCTGTTTTCCTGAGTGGGTGACTCATTTACACTCCCACGGCTGACAGGTAGACAACCTACACACCCACCTCTTCCCCAGCACGCAGCTTCGTCAGCCTTCTCCATGTGTGCCACTATAGTGAGGATAAAATGGCATCTGTGTCCTCTTCCATTCCCGGCATACCTGTGCTTCAAGGCCGAGTTCATGAATGACCTTGCCCAAGAAGTCCTCTGTGACCAGCACACCTGTTGCCACTCACTGTTGGATGTTTTCTGCCACCTTCCCATGGGGTTCTTCGTTTTTTTTTTTTGAGACGGAGTCTCGCTGTGTCGCCCAGGCTGGAGTGCAGTGGCCCCATCTCAGCTCACTGCAAGCTCCGCCTCCCGGGTTTATGCCATTCTCCTGCCTCAGCCTCCCGAGTAGCTGGGACTATAGGCGCCCGCCACCTCGCCCGGCTAGTTTTTTGTATTTTTTAGTAGAGACGGGGTTTCACCATGTTCGCCAGGATGGCCTCGATCTTCTGACCTCGTGATCTGCCCGTCTCGTCCTCCCAAAGTGCTGGGATTACAGGCTTGAGCCAACGCGCCCGGCCGGCTTCTTCACTTCTTAACATCATGGGACATCACATGTTTTTTCTAACTCTACCATTGGATGCACTGGGGAGAGGCAGCTGGGTCGCGAGCTTGCAGTTGCATGTCGGAGCTGGCCAGGTGAGACCCTAATTAGCCACTCTCTGAAGTCCTCACAGTCGCGCCTGTTTGGAGGAGTGACTCCTCCCGGCAGGCCCGGAGCCAGGCCTCTGGGGTCTGAGCCGTGTCACGGGTCAGCTGATGTTTTGCCAGAAGGCACAGACTTCACCTTCTGTCTGGAGGGGATGAAATCACTGGCTCACTACGGGGCCTGCTCCGGTCACAGCACTGTCTTCACAGGTAGCAAGGAACTGTAGCCTCAGCTCTCGCACATTAGAAGCTCTTCCAGTGAGTTCCAGTCTGTGACTACAGGCATACGGCACCACCCCACATGCCAAGACACCCCATGTGCCACGTGCCAGGCCAGACGGGGGCTGCAGTAGCCTGCCAGTGTGGGGTCCGGGGACTTGGGCAGGGGTGCAGGGCACTACTGCTTATTAAAGCCTGCCTGGCGAGGGCTTTGTCTCTCAGGAGGAAGCTGGAGGCTCGAGGAAGACAAGGACTTGGCCAGGAGGCCTGAGCCCCACCCTGCTGCTTGCCCCGGTTCACTGGAGGCTTTTTGTCAAGTGCCTCTGCATTCCACTGGAGGCCGAGGGGGCCGCCCTACTGGGGGCTCGGGTCCAGAGCACGTGACAGAAAACAGGTGGGGAGAAGGAGAGGGGCTGTTCAGATTTTGCTCCTCTAAACCTGTGCTCCGCTGTGTGAGTCACTGGCCAGTCTCCTTCCCCGGCCTGTTTCCCGCAGCTCCCTGAAGCCCAGGGAAGCACTAACAAGCATCCCCCTAGCCATGGTCCAGGGCCCTGCTATTGATCTAAGCAGCGATCCCTTTCCTTGCCACAGGTCTGTACATTTTCAAGGTGTGTTCCCATCCAATATTCCATTTCATCTGCCCCATGTGTGTTCATCACAAGCTTCCTTATGGGTTCCCCGTTTGTGCTACTTCTGCTGGAGCTCATTTCTTGACCTCTGACACAATTCTCCTCGGTCCCATCCTTCTTCCTGTCCTGAGGACAGGCATCCTGGCAAGTAAGCCAGGGGGTGCCCAGACTATTTTCCATGCAAAGCGAAGGGGCCTTGTATCCCAACAATGCAGAAGAGGCTGAAGTTATCATGCACACAGTGGACACCTGTTACGCGGTTATCTGCTCAATCTATTCTAGGCGCTCCTGAATGCTTTCATCCATTTAAGGAACATTTACAGCACTGTGGGAGAGGATACCAAGGATACCAAGAGACCTGCCAAGGATACCAAGGATGCCAAGAGACCTGATGCATGGTCTTACCCTCAATGGGCTTGCAAAGTACTGGGGGGAGACTCTTATCCAGCCGCTGCCATGTTGGCCATGAAGGTTTGGTGGTCTCTGAGCAAAACGCCTGGCCTTGGCGGGGAGACGGGCCTAGCTTTGCTGCTGACCAGCAACGTGGCATTGGCCTACCATCCGAAACTTCTTGCATCCTTATCCGTAAAGGGCAACACGAGAGCTATCGTTTACCACCTGCCTGCAGGGTTTCAGCTGTGTCACAGTCATTACCACAGTGAATTCTCATAACACACTGAACTCAGCATTGTTTCCATTTAACAGATGGGAAAACTGAAGCTCCAGTAAGCAAGCAAGGACAGAACTAAATCCAGCAATGTTTGGCTTCTAAACCCGAGTTCTTTCCATTCCTGGATTCTGCCTCACAGGCCTGTTTTGAAGATTAAATGAGATTTTTACTGCAAAATGCCCAGAACAAAGGCTGGTGAGGAGCAGTTACTGTGATCCCAAAGGCTGTCCTCGTTCCACCTATCGCTCCCCGCACGGCACCACGCACCTCCCACGTGAAACATGGAGGCTATTTTTCTCCTTGCAGTAATTAACCCATGCGCCAGTGTGTTTATGGACAATAGCTCACTCTGTCTTTCATCTCTAAGGACCCAATCATGTTTGGCAAGCAGGCTCCCAGATGCAAGGCCAGGTTCTCTCAGTTAAACAAAGGAGAGGAAATTATGCAGGAAATTCTGACAAAGAAAGCAATTACTCTGATCTGACGACGATGGGCTACTCGTGCCAACACGGGGCCTTTTTGTTGAAATCACCTGAGGGATGTGTCTGCATACACCCAGGAATGCTCAGTTAGTTTTCTGACTGGCTCTTTCACCAGGCGGGTACCCATCAGCCATCACCCTCCTCCCACACACTTGGGGCAGCAGGAACATGGGGGGTCAGGCCTGAGCCGGCTGGGCAGCTTCGGTTCCCCTGTGAGGGCACACGGCTGTCTGGGGAAGTGGAGAAATATCTAGAGCCCTTCCTCATGCCCAAAACTTCTGCGGTTGTGCCAGTGGTGGGGTCTCTCTCCTTTCCTCTCCTGAAGCGTTTTTCCCCGCTGTGGTTCCCCTGGCTATTCTGACCACCCCAGGTGCCCACCTGGCCTGGTGGGCCATTAATCCCTTCTGGGGATGATCTAGCTGGGACATTTCAGTAACAATAATGCCGCTTACGTCTCTGCAACACTTGGCGCTCACATCCATTATCTAATCTGCACGACAGCATGTGCAACAGGCATTAGCGTCGCCATTTTAGGTGGAAAAAATGAGAAAGAGAGAATGGGTTTATCCAGGTCACCAGGCCAGTGAGGGCAGAGCCAGCACCCAAACAAGGAGGAAACCCAGGGCGAGGCTTCCTGGCTTCTTCTTCCTGGGTTGGTTCTCCCTCCACCACCGTGACCTAGACTGCTTGAAAAAGCATTGAGGCCGGGCGAGGTGGCTCAAGCCTGTAATCCCAGCACTTTGGGAGGCCGAGACGGGCGGATCACGAGGTCAGGAGATCGAGACCATCCTGGCTAACACGGTGAAACCCCGTCTCTACTAAAAAATACAAAAAAAAAAAAAAAAAAACTAGCCGGGCGGGGTGGCGGGCGCCCAGCTACTCGGGAGGCTGAGGCAGGAGAATGGCGTAAACCTGGGAGGCGGGGCTTGCAGTGAGCTGAGATGGGGCCACTGCACTCCAGCCCGGGCGACAGAGCAAGACTCCGTCTCAAAAAAAAAAAACAAAAAAAAAGCATTGAAGACCCGTGAAGGAGTGAATTTTTAGTGGAATTCACTAAATTTAGTGGAATTTCTGGCCCCCATGAGAAGTCATGGGGAGTTGCTTTTGGATGTGTGAATCCTTCCAGAAACTTGTCAAATTATACCTCCCAGGCAGCTGCCTTCTCACGGGGTGGAGCTGGGCGGGGCACAGGTCTCGTGTCACCACCTCCCCAAACAAGATACCATCCCCTTTCAGGGCTTTGGAATCTGGGCAGTAATTGAAGATGCAGATAGAAATCCACAGGAGCCGGATGCACATCCTGACAACAGCAATCTTGTTTGACCTCTTCCAGGCAGAGATGCAGTGCTGAGATGGAAGCGGTGGCAGCTGAAACCCAGATAATTAGAGCCAGCCGAGCACCTTTTGACAAGGATCATAAAGACTTTTGCAAACATTAATTAATGTCCCCACCTGGTGAAGAAAGAAACTTATTTTCCAAGCGCATCAAGGGAAAGCCTAGGCAATAAGGTGGTGGCTTCACTCCCCACCACACCCTGAGTCAGCCTCCCTTCACTTCCCACAGTCACCCTGAAGTGGCCCGAGTCAGCCAGCAAGCCTCTTGGCTTTGAGCTATGCTGTCCAGCTGCTGCTCCTGTCCGTCTTCCACACTCAGGAGAGATTTCAGTCCAGCTCGCCTCTTTGTAGAGACCCTAGAGACAAATGTATAGGGTTGGGCTGCTTCTTCCCCTACCCCTTTCCTTTATTTATTTATTTAGAGACAGAGTCTCACTCTGTTGCTCAGGCTGGAGTACAATGGCACAATCTTGGCTCACTGCAACCTCTGCCTCCTGGGTTTAAGCGATTCTCATGTCTCAGGCTCCCGAGTAGCTGGGATTACAGGCATATGCCATCAGGCCTAATTTTTGTATTTTTAGTAGAGATGGGGTTCCGCCATGTTGGCCAGGCTGGTCTCAAACTCCTGACCTCAGGTGATTCACCCACCTTGGTCCCCCAAAGTGCTGGGATTACAGGTGTGCACCATCACGCCCGGCCCCCTTTCCTTTTATTCGTTTCCTTCTGCAGTCACTGGTGGAGAATTTACCCATCCACTCACCTAGGTGCTGGAAACGGGGAGGGCTTGGTGCTGTAATAAGGTCCGCATGGTTTTACTGTGAAATGAATTTCTCCTGGTCATTGTTATGTCTCTAAGAGAGTGACCTTCTTTTCCATGTCCCTCACCTCAGTCTCCTCCAAAGCTGCAGACTCTGGAATTGTGACCCATGCACTTTGTAAACTGTAAAGTGTCACATGGGTGTCAGTTTCAATGACAATCCCCAGGCTCTTAGCAGAATTACTTCTCAATTCTTTGTGCTGCATATCCGTGGAATTGCGCGATGGTTTAAGACACCATAAAACAGTACATTAAAGTAAGAGAATGACAGAAATATGAAATGACCATACTAAAGGTAAAATATTTTAGAAAGTAGCTGCCTGTGCAGTGCTAAGTGACTCACTGCCTGGAGGGCTTCTTGTGACATGCCTGTATTTAGGTTTAGTGACTTGTCATTCATTCACTCCTTCCACAAGTGTTTGTTGAGTGTTCCGAGGGGCTGGGCCGAGTCAGGCCCCAGGGTAGGGTGGTCAGACCCAGAACAGGCCTCTCAGGCTCAGTAGACAAAGAGGCCAGGGGTTACCTGTGGTCACTGTTGCATCAGGGAGGGGACTGGCACTGTCTTCTCTCTCCCTGTTTTCTAAATTAGTGGATCCACCTCCTGTGGCTTTTCCACCTCGCTCCAGTGAGTTTAAATGTGCTGAAAGCTCAGGCCAGGCCTCTAATTTTCAGGTCCTGATGGATTTTCAACAATAAGCTGAAAGGCTCTTTCAGATTCCAATTTCTTAGTGAGAAAAAAAGCCAAAGCCAAACAATTCCTAAAATGGCAAACCAGTTCTCCCCAGTGCCCCAGTGGGCCTGCCGGGCCACTCACCTTTGCTTTCAAACATCCAGTTCCGAGGCAGACGCGAAACCCTGCACTCTCCAGCTTGGCTCCCTCAGGCCTGGATACCCCCTGACACCCACATGAAAGAGGAAAAGAGGCTCTTCTCCATCTCTGCACAGCTTACTATCAGAGATCCGAGCTGCTCGGCCCTCTCCCCTCACCCTGGGTTCCCCTTTCTGCCCTGTTCCAAAGCTTCCTGCCTTCGATCACATAAGGTGGCCACCTGGCCCCTCAGCCCCACATGTGGCTTTGACCTTCACTCGCTCCTTGGTCCCAGTCCCAGGTCCATCTGGGCTGAGCTGACCTGGGTGAATGCCCCACCCGGCGAGTGGCTCACCCAGCCATGTGTCACCCCACGCCTGCCTGCGGGGTAAGTGATACCAGCTCAAACACGCACAGACCTGTCTGCTTTTCTCATGGTTCTCTCTGCTCAGCACTGGCCTGCTTCCTGCAGGCAGCATCGCTCTCCCTCATGAGCGCCCATCCCTGGGCAATGCAGTGCAGGCTTCTGCTGTAATCACTGAATTCCACCTCCGTTTCCAACCGGCCACGTTAACTATTCCCAGAAGCTTTCCCGAATGAACTCTGACCGCATCAAAGGGAGTTTACAAAACAGGGTCAAAGCTTCATACAAATTGGGTCTTTCTTGTCATACTGAACTAAAACAGAGTCCAGAGGCTGGGGGTAAAGCACCTGGGGCACGAAACATTCCTTCAAGGATACAATTCTCTGCAGGCTTGGCTGCTGGAAATTCCAGTTGTAACCCAAAACCAGTTTTATCTAACAGCCACTGGAACAACCTGCGGAAGTCTAACACCACCCACCAATCAGTGTTCACCAGCCCCCCCAAAACTTTACTATTGCCAAGGAACCTTCTTTCAAAACAATACACAACATTTCTCCTTTTCATAAAACCTCCAACCTTCTCTGTTATTTGGACATACCAAAGACCACCGGTCCGTGTCTATCCCCCGAACTGCAGTTCTTGCTTCCCAAATAAAACATGTTAAACTCAGAGATTTATCTCTATGTTTTACTTAACTTCAACAATGGTAATGTAGTCTGGCTTTAGCGTCAATGACACACTAGTGAAATATTAGTGTCTGTGTTTTCACAGCCTCCTTTGGATAATGATATTAGTTAGCATCTATGGATGCTTACTCCAGATCAGGCAGGGAGATATTTTACCTGCATGGTATCATGGAAGTCTCATAAGAACCCTTTTGAGGGAGATTCTGTGATTATCTTTTCTTTACATGTGCGAAAACAGAGGCCTAAAGAGGTTTGGTAAATTACCCAGAATCACACCGCTTGTAAGTGAGAACAGCTGGATGCGGCCCAGGGAGGTCAGCCCCTGCCATGCTGTGGACTACTGTCTTAATCTGTTTCATTACCAGCACTTTTTCTCCTTGAAGTAAACTTGCTAGGCCCTGTCTTCATGGTACCCTCTACAGGGGCAATTCATTGAGGTCTTTGATGGTTTAACACCAAGGAAGAACTAGTGGGGAGTAAAGGGAGGTAGCCCCTGGGGAATTTGAGTGGCACTGGGTAAGAGAAGGGCTTCAGAGCCCTTCAGATCCTCTGCATCAGTGACTGTCTTTCTGTTCTCTCCTCTGAGGGCTGGTAATTATTAGATTCTCTGGGAACAAATGGAGTGGCATGAATCTGGATCCTGTCTCATCTCTGACATGTATCACTTGTGGAGCATTCAAAAGTTACCTCTTACTCTGGGCCTCAGTTTTCTCACCCGCCAAATGGCATGATAATTTGTACATGGGTCATTGTAAGGATACACATACAATACATTGTAAGAATATAATACATTGTAAGGGTAAACGAGAGGAACAGCGTGAGAGCGCTCAGTGGACTATAATGTACTGTGTGAATGTCACGAGGATAATTCTTTGTTATTGGGAGATTCATGTGAGGATACTGTTTAAGATGCGATCTCACGGGTGCCCCTTGCCCTTGGCGTTTCTCTATGTAATTGGCGCCGTTGGGTAGCTGCAGGTAGGCCAGGGTGCACTCGTTACCTCCCCAAAGGGAAGGAGCAGAGCAGGGTAGAGGAAAATAAGGGGGAGACCTTTTTGGTTTTCAAAAGTCTAGGCTCTTTCATGGGGAACCTTCTGGGTTGAGGGAGATGCTTCATATGTTGTTCAAACTGAGTGCTTAAGATCCGTGCATTTTCTTTTTTTCCTTTTTTCTTTTTTTGAGTTGGAGTCTCACTCTGTC
Source organism: Theropithecus gelada (assembly GCF_003255815.1). Classification (NCBI taxonomy): domain Eukaryota; kingdom Metazoa; phylum Chordata; class Mammalia; order Primates; family Cercopithecidae; genus Theropithecus; species Theropithecus gelada. The sequence goes on along the minus strand of NC_037681.1, from coordinate 29,552,276 downwards.
ACCCAGGTTGGAGTGCAGTAGCACGATCTTGACTCACTGCAACCTCCACCTCCCGGGTTTGAGCAATTCTCCTGCCTCAGCCTCCCGAGTAGCTGGGATTACAGGCACGTGCCACCACGCCCAGCTAATTTTTGTATTTTTAGTAGAGACGGAGTTTCACCATGTTGGCCAGGCTAATCTTGAACTCCTGACCTCAAGTGACCTGCCTGCCTCGGCCTCCCAAAGTGCTGGGATTACAGGCATGAGCTTCTGCACCCAGCCACATTTTCTTCTATATAAATGACACCTAAAAACACAAAACAAACACAGGTGCTTAGAGGAACAGAAAGGACTCAGAGCATAGACAACATACATAACAGAAAACGTGGGAAGAGAAGGTATGGTGAAGGGCAAGCCTTTCTCGCCTCCTCCCAGGCAAGGGGTTGGAGAATCAGAATGTAAGAGTGGTGCTTGCATGCTCAGGTTCTAGAGAAAACAGGCTGAGCAGCCCATTCCCCAGGCTATGTGCCTCAGGGACGTCCCAAATCCCAAAGAAGCTTGGAGCCTCCAACCCTTAGAAGTCATGGCTTCTAGGAGAAGAAATGTTTTGATATGCCCAAGTGGACTGAGCCTTTGTCCATCTCCCGCCACACAGGAGCTGCTGAATCACACTCCTGGGTCCAAGAGTAACACTGAGAATAACTAAGAGGACACCAACCAGGGGAGGGCCTTGTGGACAAACTGTGTGGATGCTTGGCCACAGGTCAGGTGGAACAGTGGAAGTTTCTGTTAATAACACAAGTTGGAACTAGCATGTGAAGATGACGGTGAGGATGAGACATCCCCTTTCCCAAAGCCTCAGAACTATATAATTCTTGCCACCATCACCCTGCCCTTGGAACTTACCTAGAACCCCAGAGAAAAGAAGAGAGGGGAACTCCAATATGACTGAGATTAGGAGTGAATGCCCCAGGAGAGTGGGAGCTAGTAATATAGAAAAATAAAGTCATATGTCTTACAAAGTTATTTTTACTTATTTATTTATTTTTGAGACAGGGTCTTGCTCTGTTGCCCAGGCTGGAGTGCAGAGGCATGATCACGGCTCACTGCAACCTTGATCTCCTGGGCTCAAGTGATCCTCCCATCTCAGCCTCCCTAGTAGCTGGGACCACAGGTGTGCACCACCACACCCAGCTAATTTTTTTATTTTTAGTAGAGATGGGGGTCTCACTATGTTGTCCAGGCTGGTCTCTAACTCCTGAGCTCGAGTGATCCTCCCACCTCCCAAAGTGTTGGGATTACAGGCGTGAGCCACCACACCTGGCCTGCATATTCATGTTTGAGTTCTGAGAGTTGCACCACTTCACAAAATTTTCTTAGCTATAGTTTCAAGTCATGTAATCTACAGAGACGGTCTCTGCAGTGTCCCAAAAGTGCTCTCAGAATGCATACAACTTAATTAACTTAAAATAGAAGCCTGAATGCTACATGAAGCATTTTCAGAGTTAAGAAAGAGGTGTTTCCGTTAAGTATGTTTACCATCTAAAAATCTTGGTAATAACATTCTGTATTTCTTTGTGATACTTGCTTCAGCCTAACACAGTGGTTTTATAATCTAGGACTCTGAGGACTGTGTATTATTACCTTAGATTTTCTTAATTAATGGAAGTATCTTGGAACATTTGTTTCCCCTATAGGAACATCCTTTCTTTTCCTATCCCAAGCCTCTCCCAGGAACCATTGCTGAACTTGTCTTCCCGAGGGAGGGCTGATGGCAGAAGATGCCTGCTGGCTGCCCACCGCAATGCCTGGGCCAGTTTCCAGCTGCCGAAGACCCTCCTTCAGCACACGATGTTGGCTGATGTCAATGTCAGGGGAACGGGGCATATGACAGGAGAATGATGTGGGGGCAGCCCTGGATCAGCCATTAGAGAATCTTGCAAAGATCAAAAACAAACACATAAAAGGAGCCGAATCATTTAAAAGTCTCAGTCACACAGACGAAACCAACCCACAGCAAAGCATCCAAGCCGAACACCAAGGTCAGGAGCACGGCTTGTTGGTTAAAGCAGCTGCAAGTGTGGCTGTCTGTGCTCTGCCTGTGGGGATGACACCCACCCACTCTGAATCTGTGTCCTCCCCTTCAAAATGGACATGAATCACATCCACCTCCTAGTGTGATTACAAGGGTTAAATGAGGAAAGCACTTTGCGTCTAGAATTACTTAAGGGAAGAAGACAGTCTGTCTAAAACTACTTAAGTATGTAAGGAGAATGCCAAGAGCCAGACCAGATTTGTTTTCTGTGATTTTAGGGCTCAAATATTAAGCCCCTTCTCTTTAGGTGTCAGTTAACCCTTTAGAAGTCCCTCTACAAGGAGATATTTTGGGGGTAGCCATTCCAATTGCTTTGAAAAATCTGGTCTTCAAGTGTTTCATTTATATGGAATGATTATAATTATTTCTAAATATCTTCAAGCTTCTGGCTTTTGTTCTTATCCATTCATTCAACACACATTCTCTCACTGGTCTGGGACCACTCAGCCTCCATTTGGAAAACTATCCCTGTCCCAGACTCTGAAACCCACTGAGTCCTCAACAACACGTGTATAGGGAGGCCCAGGCCAGCTCTGCTCAGTGTTAGATGCCCTTGAAGGGTCAGAGATCTGGCCCACGCTCCAGTCCAGGAGGCCAGCACTGCCCACACGGGTCAGGAGGTGACTACATACAAATTCTGACCTGCAACATCACGGAGCACAAAGTGGGGACTCCAGGGTCAGGTTTAGAGCCCTTGGGCTATGCTTGGGGCCAGAGCCAAGAAACCAAAGGACCTACTGCTGGGCGTGGGGAGGAGAGGCAAAGTCTGCATTGAGCACAGACCCCCTGATTAGCTGCAGGTGTGCCATGTGGGAGAGGGTCAGCCTTGCCCAGACACAGAGGTTTGGGGCCCACCCTCAGTGGGAGTTTTGCAACTGATCCTCCTTTGACCTTGACACTGTACTTCTCCAAGAACTGGCTTCTCGTGGTCCTACTGCTCCCCCAAAGGGCTGCCTGTTCTATCCCTGGGTCCCTCTTTTCCCTGCGCCTTTCCTGACACTGGTCTCTGTGCCCAGAAACCTGTCAGCTACTATCGGCGTCATCCCTGTTTGGACAAATTCCCAGGATCCTGGTTTTGTTCTGACTAATGAGACTTGTGTCTTGCCCCCTGTGGACAGATTGCCAGGCTTCAGATCCTCCAGTGAGCCCATGCCTCCTGGACCTGCTGTCAGGGCTGTCCTGGGCTCACAGTTCCACCATCCCACTGCCCCACATTTGTGGTTTATTCTTTGCGTGCCCCATTAGTTCTGTGCACAGAGCTCACTGCTCTTGCCCTTTATGACTTTGAACACAACTGTGTATCTGTGCTTATTATTCAGGTCTTTCCTACTAAACTGTCCACTTCCTGAGAACAAGGGCTAATGTCAATTCTCTTTTCTTTATTGTTGATTTTTTAGTGCTTAGCATAAAGAACATTTGTTGAATGAGTGAATGGATAATCATGAGTGAATGAATGTACATCCACCCTTATTTTCTAAAAAGTAATGGTAGGCAGCTTCCTTGCACATCTATTATTTTCCTTGATTGTTGGACAACCAAGGGTTAGAATCCTTTAAAGACGAGAGAAGAGAGGCCCAGAGTGTCCGTGATTCCACAGGCGTCAGGCTGCATGGCATGGACTAGCCATTGTAACCCCTGCAGGCAAGTCTTGGGGGTGGGCAGACACATACACACACACATACATATACACATACACACATACAAATACACACATATACAGACACACACACACAAATACATCACATACACAGATATACACATACACACAAATACACAGGTACATATACAGACACACACACACACACGCACACACATACACACACACACGTGTGCACATGGAGAGGATGGAATGGGCCAGGCGTGTATGCAGTCCACTGTACTATAAATAGTGGCAGTCATGACCCTCCCCATGGCGCTGGGAGACGCTTGTGGAGCAGGAAGCATCGAGCTTGACATTCTTGACATTTCGGTGTCCACAAACCATGGTGACCACGTAATCACAGTCCCAGAACAGTCCCCGCCAGTCAGTCCCACAGCCTCCCTGGGGGCTTCCAGGCTCCCCCTGCCTCCCTGCCACGCAGTCCCCACTGAGTCTGCCAGGCCTTCCCTCCGACTGATCACCAAAAGGCCATTTTCCATATCTGCATCTCGCACAGCTGTGCAGGTAGAATACTGACAAGAACCCCTCTCCTTCAGGGATAATGGGGAAGTCCATGTGGCTTAAGTCACTCTCCCTGGCCTGCTTGCCCTCCGCGAAGAGGGCGTGGGTGGTCTTTAGCTCCTGGCACTCGGGCTCACTGAGCCCCTGCCCCCACCCCTGCTGGCACAGCTGTCCCTGCAGCAGCCCCTGCCACTGTGCCCCCACTCTCCCACTCCACACCCGGCTGCTGAGCCTATTCGGGGCCCTCGGCTTTGGTGTCTGTTGCCCCACTCCCTGCCCTTGACCTGAAGACCCTCTCAGTCAGAGTAGCCAGGGTCATCCATGGGGAGGCAGTGGCAGGTCATCTCCGTGTGCCTGTCCTTGCTGTTCACCTGCTTGGGCACTTTCCAGGCAGATCAGAGCTGCCTCAATATGTTCAGCACCCCGGGCTGAGCGATGGGTCCCTTGCTTGTGGTGTTTCATGGCATCTTTGATAACATCTCATAGTCAGAAACCAGGTCCCAGGGGAGCCAAGGGATCCGGGGAAGCCAGCCTGACTGGCCTGCCTGAACCATTCCCTTCCCACAGCCCTGTGGCTGTGCGGGGGCCCCTTGGGCAGGCCACTGAGTGGAACCCCAGGACAGAGATGTAGGCCAGGAGGGAGTGATGGCTCTGATGGGACCCCCTGATGGAGAAGACCACTGTGGAGCCCGGTACGTGTCTGCTTTTGCCACCAAGGGAAACCCTGCCTCTCTGCCGACCGCAGCTGATTCCTCAGTGTGGGGAGACCCTGGCCCAGACACCTCTCTGATCCCTCCCTTGGCGGTGTTAACATGATTTGCGCTGTTCCCACAAGACGAGTCTCCCAGGAAATGGGGGAGACCAGCAGTGTGTCTGGCCTGCCCCCCACACGTCTGTGCCCCACTTCCTTCTAAGTTCCTTCTCCTCCCCTCACTTCAGAGGTCACTCTAGGGATCTGACCCTGAGGCCTCAGCACCCCTTTGTCTATCATCGCACAAAGCTACTTGCACCGTGAGGGTGGGCCCTGCCCTACCAGCAAGCAGGCCCCGGGCTGGTTCTGAGGCCCTGGTCGGGCCTTCTGTGGGGCTGGCTGGGCCCCTCAGACCCCTCTGGACCGGGCGGCCCTACTTAGGAGATGCGTGCCCTGCCCCCATCAGCTTCCTCCTCTTTCTTGCCCCATGAGCTTCTCCACAGGGTGGGGGCAGCAGAGGCCATGCGCTTCCCGGGCTCAATGCGCTGTGGGCTTTTTGGAGACTGTTTGTTATTTCGCTTCCCGGCGGTTCTGCCAACTGCCCTCCGGCCTCCGGAGCCGCCGGACAGGTTCAGCTAAGGATTCTGAGCGCTGCTGCCGCCCTCTCCGGAATATCAAGCAGGCCTGGGCGGCCGCCGCAACACTTCCCAATCTCTCAGCTGTCAGCCCCACAGGGTGGGGGAGTGGTGGCAGGGGTAGCCGTGTGTGTGTAGGTGGAGGGGCCGGGGGCAGGGGCACTGGCGCTTCCCAAACCCAAACCCAGACCATGTCAGGGCAGCATTAGGGCCACAGGAGTGGACTGGATTCTGTCTACCTGCATGGTTTCAGCCTCCAGAGTTTAAAAAGGCATGAATGACAAGAATAACAGGCAGAAGTGTTCATTCTCGGGAAATGGGCAGTTCCACCTACGCGCCCACCTGTCTCCATCCACAGAGGCTCCGGGAGAGCTGTGCTCACGGCACTGTCACTGGCCAGTGCCAGCGTCCTTCCTGCCCCAGCTCCCCTAACTGCAGAGAATATCCAAGTTCCCAAAGCAGCTGCATTTCTCTGACGTTTCCCAACGTAGCTTTAGGATCTGTGCAGAGTCTGCATCCTACTCTTGAACGGACCCATGTTTGCTATTCTATAGAAGGAATGTTTTCAGTCACTGACTGACCAGTTAATGTACTAGTTTCACCTCAAATCTTTGAGTGAAGTTAACCCCTCAGGAAGATACACATCCACTCTCTGGCCTAGCTCCCCAAATCCGCAGGACACACAGGTACCCTCGTTTGAGAAGCAAGAAAAGAACAAATAGTATTATTATTATTATTATTATTATTATTTTTGAGACAGGGTCTCACTCCGTTGGCCAGGCTGGAGTGCAGTGGCACAATCTCGGTTTCTGCAACCTCCGCCTCCCGGGCTCAATCAATTCTCCTGCCTCAGCCTCTTGAGTAGCTGGGATTACAGGCATGTGCCACCACGCCCAGCTAATTTTTGTATTTTTAGTAGAGACAGGGTTTCACTATGTTGGCCAGGCTGGTCTCGAACTCCTGACCTCAGGCAATCTGCCCGCCTTGGCCTCCCAAACTGCTGGGATTACAGGCGTGAGCCACTGCTCCCGGCAAGTATTATTTTCTTTAGAAGGCTTAAGAATCACCATATTCCACCTACTTCTGCACGAATCATTATTCATACCCACTTATGTACAAATCTGTATGTACCACCAAGTCTCCAATGCATCCTTTTCTCCTGCTGCTGCGGGACTCTGGATCATTGGTTTTCAATGTATAGCTGAAGGTTTGGAGCATGAGTATGAATTCTCCCACGAGGGGCCTGCTTTCTGCAAGTATTAGTTCCATACACACCAGAGTGGGAATGAGAGATTTAAGGAGATGGTTCAGGGTTTGGACTACGTGCCCTTTACGGGGTCCTCCAGCTCTCACAAAGGAGGACTTCAGGGTCACAGAGAATTGCCAAGAGTGCTGGCGCATCAGGAGCCCAGCCTGCTGGGTAGCCACGCACTTCTGCGGCTCCACAGCGGGAGCCAAGCTTCCGGTCAGGAGGAAGCCAGTGGAGCCTGGGTTGCTTTAGCTGCTCTAGTTCTGAGACCCTGCTCTGGCACCGTGCAGCTCCGAACATCACCGATCCACATGGTGTGTGTGGAGGGTTCTAGCCAGGGTCTTAGTGCTCAGTAAGTATGTGGTCAACCCGAACCTGAATCCAGTAGTTAGGTGACCCTGTTGGACCTGAGGTGGGAAGAAGGGCTGGGTTTCGTTTCAATGACTACTTGAGTGGCAGTTGCACAGAGTCACTGCTGGGAAGTCTAGCTTACCAAGGTGCAGGTGGTGGGCACATGACAGTGTGGGCAGACGCAGGGGCACGAGGTCCTGGCACATTGGCTCATGTAGCAGGGTGCAGAAGGCCAGGCGGATATGGGGAAGAGGAGGCTGGCGGGGCGGGGGCAGGGGCAGGAGCCAGGCTGTGGAGGACGGGTGCTCATCGTGCTTGGAGTTTGAGGCTCATCCTGGAGGTTCTGAGATGTCAATGGGAAATTTGAAGTGGAGGAGTTTTATGGCTAGATTTTAGTTCAGGATGAGCCCCTGGCTCAGTTTGGAGAGAATGAATTAGCGGGAAGGAAGACCAGGGGCAGGAAGCCAGCTATAAAGGTGTTGCAGCAACACGGGTGACAGACGGTGGGGGTTTCAAGGTTAACCAGTGCCTTTGTCTTATAAGGAAAGAGGCCTAAGAGTGGGTGTTATGGTCAGCAGCTCCAGGACTGGTGCGACACATCTCTTTGATGTTGTTCTCTTTCTCTCTCTCTTTCTTTCTCTCTCTTTTTTCTTTTCCTTCTTTCCTTCCTTCCTACCTTTCCTTCCTTCCCTCTTAGTCTTTCTTTCTTTCCTCTTTCTCTTTCTTTCCTCTTTCTCTTTCTCTTTCTTTCTTTTCTTTTCCTTCTTCCCTTCCCTTCCTCCCTTCCCTTTCCTTCCTTCCTTCCTTTCATTCTTTTCTTTCTTTTTCTTTCTTTCTTTTCCTTCCTTCCTTCCTTTTCTTTCTTTCTTTCTTTCTTTTTCTTTCTTTCTTTCTGTCTCTCTCCCTTCCTTCCTTCTTTCTTTTTCTTTCTTTCTTTCTTTCTTTCTTTCTTTCTTTCTTTCTTTCTTTCTTTCTTTCTTTCTCTCTTTCTCTCTCTCTCTCTCTCTCTCTCTCTCTCTCTTTCTTTCTTTCTTTCTCTTTCCTCTTTCTCTTTCTCTCTCCCCCTCTCTTTCTTTCATTTTCTTTTTTGAGACAAGCTCTCACTCTGTCGCCTAGGCTGAAAAGTGCAGTGTGATCAGAACTCACTGCAGCCTTGAACTCCTGTGCTCAAGCCATCCTCCTGCCTCAGTCCCACAAGTAGCTGGGACTACAGGCTGGTGCCATCACGCCTGGCTAATAGTATTATTTCTCTAATTTGATATGACTCTTTTTTTAATGAGAAAGAATGGTGGGATTATTGTTTTTAATTTTTAACATCTTTGAAGAGTGCTAGTCCCCTTCCCTCTTGGGTGGGGAAGAAAGTCGTGAATACCAGGGCTATAAGCTCCACTCTCTAGCCAGGACAAGCCAGGGACAAGATGCTGTGTCCCTCAGGGATTACATCACAGCCCAGAGTTAAAATTTAACTTATCAGTAGTAGCTGCAAGGCTAGCTCTCAGGTTCCCCAGCCAAGATCTCCTAATTTGCCTCATTATTGGGAGTACCTGGGGCTTAACACATTCTCCCAGGGAAGTTCAAGAGAACCGCAAGATTCAGGTCCATGCGGGCAGCACACTCCTCAAACCAGAAGTAAGACCAGCCAAAGACCTCAGAGGCAGTGACCCCTGGCAACCTCACCTTATAGCCCAAGAGGTAGACTGAGACTCAGCTCTATGAAGGCAGGGACCTTCCCCACAGTAAGAGCTGCACTTCCAACAGCCAACACAGTGCCCAGGGGCAATGACTGCTCACAGATAATGGCCAGACGAATGAATGAACAACATGCCTGGAAAAATCAATGGACATAATTCATATCCACAGACAAAAGGAAAAAAAACCTCTATGATCATCTCAATAAATGCAGGAAAAGTACATGACAAAATTCAGCTTCCGTTTATGACAAAAACCCTCAGCCAAATAGGAACTGAAAGAATTTGTTCAACCTCAGGCTATTGTACTAATATCAGACAAAGTAGACGGTAAGTCCAGAAGCATTATTAGAGATAAAGAGGGGCATCATAATGACCAAATATTCAATTCAGCAGGGAGATGTAATAATTTTAAAATGTGTGTGCTCCTTAATAACATAGCTTCAAATTAAATGAAGCAAATGTAGACAGACTATAAAGAGAAATCAACAAATTCATAATTAGAGTAGGAAAATTTAACAAATCTTTTAGTAAATGTCAGAATGAATAGGTGAACATCAGAACAAATACAGGTGATTTGAAAAACATATTTAACAAACTTGATCTAGATGACCTAGAATGTTGTACCCTAACAGCTGCAGATACTCACTGAGTTCAAGTGCATACAGACTTTCTATAAAATGTAATCAGACGCTGAGTCATTAAACAAGTATTTTAAAATGTCAAATAGTTTAAATCACACAGACGATATTATTTTATTGTTAAGGTAGGAAATAACAAAAAGATAACCAGAAAATCCCAATGTGTTTGGAAATATAAAAATACACTTCTAGACAAACCTCAAGTCAAAGATAAAATGATGGTAGAAATTAGAACATGTTTTGAACTGAATTAAAATGTAAATATTCAAAATATAAATTTGTGAGGTATAATCAAACTTATGCTTACAGGGAGATATATTGAAAAAAGGCTAAAAATAAATAATCTAAGAAGTTAGAGGCTGGATGTGGTGGCGAGCGCCTGTAATCCCAGCTACTTGGGAGGCTGAGGCACGAAAATTGCTTTAATCTGGGAGGTGGAGATTGCAGTGAGCCGAGACCGTGCCATTGCACTCCACAAGAACGAAACTCCATCTCAAAAAAAAATTAGCCGAATGTGGTGGCAGGCACCTGTAATTCCAGCTACTCGGGAGGCTGAGGCAGGAGAATCGCTTGAACCCTGGAGGTGGAGGTTGCAGTGAGCTGAGATTGCGTCATTGCACTCCAGCCTGGGTGACAAGAGCAAGACCTCATCTCAAAAAAAAGAAGTTAGAAAAAGAACTACAAATTAAATCCAAAGAAAGTAAAAGAAAATAAATAGTAAAAAGATGAGTAGATTTTCATTAAATACAAAACAAATTTACAATAGAGGATGAACAAAACAAAATCAGTTATTTGGAAACACTAATTGATAAATTCCTGATAAGCTGATAGAAAAGAACAGAGGTAGCACAAATAACAGTATCTGGAGTGAAAACAAGGCTTGCTAGAAATATTTTAAAGGCATTTTTTTTTTTAAATAAGAGGACATTATTAGCAACTTTATGCCAGTAAATTTGGAAGTTTTGATGAAATGTATAAATTCCTAGAAAAACAAAAGTTACCAGAATGGACACAAGAATAAATAAAAAATCTGAATAATTAAATACAGCACTTAAAAACCTTCCCATGGCCGGGCACGGTGACTCACGCCTATAATCCCAGCACTTTGGGAGGCTGAGGCGGGTGGATCACGGGATCAGGAGTTTGAAACCAGCCTGGCCAACATGGTGAAACCCTGTCTCTACTAAAAATACAAAAATTAGCCAGGCATGGTGGGGTGGCGCCTGTAGTCCCAGCAACTCAGGAGGCTGAGGCAGAAGGATCGCTTGAACCCAGGAGGGAGAGGTTGCAGTGAGCCGAGTTCGGGCCACTGCACTCCAGTCTGGATGACAGAGTGAGACTCCATCTCAAAAAAATAAAATAAAATAAAATAACCTTCCCATAAAGAATACTCCATATCCATATGGCTTCTTAATTGAATGCTACTAAACATTTGTGAAAGAAATATAATCAATTTTACATAACTCTTTTAGAAAACGGAAAAAAGGAAGGATTCCTCAAGATTTCTATGACACCAGAAAAACCTGATTCCCAGATTTGATAAAAACATTACAAGAAAGGAAAATTAGAAACCCATTTAAATCAAACAGATAAATGCAAAGATCCTAAATAAAATATTAGCAAACCAAAAAAAAAAAAAATTATGTAAAAAACAGAATACATCACAACCAAATTGGATTTATTCCAGGAAAGCAAAGTTGACTTATCGTTGAATAATTCTGTATATATATATATATTTTTTGGGGGGCAGAGTCTCACTCTGTTGCCCAGGCTGTAGTGCAGTGGTGCGACCTCGGCTCACTGCAACCTGTCGCCCGGGTTTAAGCAATTCTCTTGCCTCAGCCTCTCTAGTAGCTGGGATTACAGGCGCGCACCACTGCGCCCAGCTAATTTTTGTATTTTTAGTAGAGATGGGGTTTCACCATCTTGGCCAGGCTGGTCTTGAACTTCTGACCTCGTGATCCACCCACCTCGGCCTCCCAAAGTGCTGGGATTACAGGTGTGAGTCACTGTGCTTGGCATCATTGAGTAATTCTTTACCACATTTATGGAATAAAGAAGAAAAATACAATTTTCTCAATAAATGTGGGAACAGCATGTGATAAAATGCAACATGCATTAATAAAACAATTCTTAGCACTCACAATAGAAGGGAATTTTCTAAATCTGATAAAAATGTATTTATTTAAAAAATCCACAGCAAGTGTATAAAGGTGAATTTTTGTAAATATTTCTTCTAAGAACAGAATAAGACAAGGAGACAGATAAACTATTAGATTTAATAAGTGAATTTAGGCTGGGAGTGGTGGCTCACACCTGTAATCCCAGAACTTCGGGAGGGTAAGGCAGGTAGATCACCTGAGGTCAGGAGTTCGAGACCAGCCTGGGCAACATGGTGAAATCCTATCTCTACTAAAAATACAAAAATTAGCCAGGTTTGGTGGTGGGCGCCTGTAATCCCAGCTACTCAGGAGGCTGAGACACGAGAATCGCTTGAACCCAGGAGGCAGAGGTTGCAGTGAGCCGAGATTGCGCCACTGCACTCCAGCCTGGGTAACAGAGTGACACTCCATCTAAAAAAAAGTGAATTTAGCAAAATGGTTGGAAACAGCCAATTAACAAAAATCAGTTGTATAAAATTATAATTATAAATTATATTAAAAGATAAAACTTACACATCTTATCTAACAAAACAAATAATTTTGTTAGAAATAAATCTAACAAACATCTTCAAGAATTCTATGCTGAAAATGACAAAACATTATTAAAAATATAAAAGAAAGCCTGCACGGTGGCTCAGGCCTGTAATCCCAGCACTTTGGGAGGCCAAAGCAGGCAGGTCACCTGAGGTCGAGAATTCGAGACCAGACTGGTCAACATGGGGAGACCCTGTCTCTACTGAAAATACAAAAATCAGCTGGGTGTGGTGGTGAACTCCTGTAATCCTAGCTACTCGGGAGGCTGAGGCACGAGAATCTCTTGAACCTGGGAGGTAGAGGTTGCAGTGAGCTGAGATATTGCCACTGCATTCCAGCCTGGGCAACAGAGTGAGACTCTGTCTCTAAGTAAATAAATAATAAAAATATAAAAGAAGACCTAAATAAATGGAGAGATGTTTGTGGACTAAAAGTTAAGTTATCTCAAGATGTCAGTTTTCCAACTGATCTATTCCAATGCAATGCAATCTCAATAAAAATCCAGTAGGTATTTTGCAAAAAGGCAGAGTTGATTCTAAAAGTTACGTGATAATGCAAACGGTCTCAAATAACCAAGCAATTTTTGAAAAAGAACAAAATCTAAAGGATTTCTCAACTGGATACTAAGCCTTTGGAAAGACTTTAGGGTGATATTGACACAGGAGAGGCAAATAGATGATCAGAACAAAACAGAAAGTCCAGAAGACCCACACATACAGGCACACTTGATTAGTGACAAAAGCACCATAGCCGACCAGTGGGAGACAGGATGGCTTCTCAACAAATGGTGATGGATAAAATATGATGAAACCTGGTCACTACCTTACACCACACATAAGAATAAATTCCATAAGTAGAAGAAGCCAGACACAAAAGGCCACATTTTGTATGATTCTCATTTGCATGAAAGCTTAAAAATTGGCGAAACCAAAACGTGATGTTAGAAGCCAGGATAATGGTTACCTTTGGAAAAGAGTGATGGGTAGTTGTGGAAAGGGCTGTGAGCACACCTTCTGGGTTACATTACATGAGTGTATTCACTTTGTGACAACTCACCAAACTGTACACTGAAGGTATGCACATTTTTCTCTGTACATGTTATATTTTAATTTAAAGTTAAAATTTTTTGACCTTGCCATTAGTAGACAAAGTATATAATTTTTCTAGGCCTCCTTTTTATTTTTTTTAATTTTATTTTTTATTTTTATTTTTTGGTGGAATGGGGATTATAATAATCTCTACTTTGTAGGTTGTGAGAATTAAATATGTTTCATAAATAAGCACTTTGTTCAGTGACTGGCCCATACTAGAGGCTTGATAAATGTTCCACGTTATTAGGTGCTAAGGTCATTTAGATAGTGGTGGAAATGGGATTAAAATTAATCCAGACAAGTTTTCTATCACATATCCTATATCACAGGGCTGCTTATTAGCTGGGCTTGAATGGAATGCTGGATTTAAATAGCACTTGCTATGAGTTATTATAGATAGTCTTCAATCTCAATTTTATATTTTGCAAAAGGTCAAGTGTATTAATTCCTCCCACTTCTCAATTCCTATGAGTATGCTTCGGAATATCAAGTATTTTAGTGTATCTATCCCCACTAAAGATGAAAGTACATTCTAAATAGTCCAGTCACCATGTTAGAAAACTGTTTAGAATTGCTGGCCCCATCAGGGCCCCAAGAGGGAGATAGACATCCGGCTGACCTGGGGCCTGTGGCCAGGGTTGCCCAGCCACTAATCACCTATCAAATTACTGTGTTTATAGAACCCCATTGTGGAGCATGGCTCACTTGAATCAGATTGTAACCAAGACCTTATTAAGTAGCACAGAGAAAAAAGGTTAAAGGACACATGAGTTTCCAAAAGGAATGTTTGGAAAAGTACTCAAAGATGAAGCAGCTGAAAAAAGAACTGTGTGTCTTATTAATTAGTACATCAACAGACTTCTGTCCCGTGGATTTGATCACGGTGAATGCACTTTTGGATGTGAGTCAGCAGTTCTTGATCTTAATGAAACCAGTCAGCAAGAGTTAATCACAGTTGTTTCCTGAGCTTATATGTAACTAAAATATCCAGCCAAAAGAGAATGTCTTAAAAAAAGGACAGCTTATCACTTTATCATTTTTAAGAGTGTGAGTTAAGTATTTTATGATATAAAATTTTGAAGGCAGACTGCCAACATATAAGTATGGTATGATGGCAACCGCGTGGAAATGTTTATACATGGCAAAGAATGGAAGACATATACAACGGGGAAAATCCCTACGGTATGAGGATAGTGAGGTTAGGACTGCTGACTAAAATTTTACTTTAACGCTATTATGTTGTTTGTATTTATTTACTTGTTTTCTTGAGACAGGATCTCTCTCTGTCACCCAGGCTGGAATGCAGTGGCGCAATCTCGGCTCACTGGAACCTCTGCCTCCTGGGCTCAAGTGATTCCCCGACCTCAGCCTCCCAAGTAGCTGGGACCACAGGCGCATGCTACCATGTCTGGCTAATTTTTGTATTTTTGTAGGAACAAGGTTTCACCATGTTGCCCAGGCTGGTCTTGAACTCCTGCGCTCAAGTGATCTGTGCTCCCTTGGCCTCCTAAAGTTCTGGGATTACAGGCATGAGCCACTGTGCTTGGACAAATGTTATTATGTGTTTTGCTTTATTTTGTTTCTTAAAATAAAACAATCTTTAGAGGGGCCCTGGTTTCTTGTTCATCTTTGATATACATCTTACTGTCCCATACTGATAGTAAAAGTCACTGAGAAAGCACTTCTTCCAGCATGATTAGTTGATTAGATAACACAGTTAACATCTATGCAGACATTGTAGTTAAAATCTAAGGCCAGTGAATTGAAAAGTGAATCTTCTGGATAAATTGTTCACAGTTTTATTTATATTAATTTATACTCTACCTCCATTGTAAGAGGATATAAAGGCTGCAGAATTTTCTAACATGGATAGTTAATTCTTTTGGTATTAACAGTAACCATGTGCGCCTGACTTTTAAGTATATCTAAAGTTGCAAAGTCTACTTTAATGTGGAATTGTTATTTTTACCTAAAATAAGTAAGGCTTTTAAACATGGATATACTGTAGCATAGCCAGAAATAGAACTAAAATTAGATTCCCTTGTAGAGAACTTAATAGTTAAGAAGAAAAAGGGGGTGAAAAGGCATAGATCTCCTTCCAAAAGCATCGTTATCCAGAGGAAGGAACTTCCTAAGTGCACCTGACATCATAAGGGACAAAGCATTTGAACTCCTGGGTATTTTCTAACAAAATGCTGAGATTACTTTTGTTTTTCTCCCATATCCTAGTTTGAGTTCGTTCTGAGTTTTTACTCAACATATTTAATGAAATATAGATGCCATGTCACCGTGGTTAGTTCTTACATATTAGAAGTTCATTCATTCCCTTAGCTGGCTAACAAATCCCAGGGAGCTAAATTGCATAATGCAATGCTTAGCATTTCATTGTTGATATCCACTTAACCTGAAATCTCTTGTTGGTCAGGAGGAATAGAATATAGCCACAGCCATGGTCAGTAAACTTCTGTGTATTTTGTCTCAGCCACTGTTGGATTGCTTGAGCCCAGGAATTTGAGACCAGCCTGGGCATCATAGTGAAACCCCATCTCTACAAAAAATAAATTTAAAAAAGCTATTCAGGTGCAGTAGTTCATGCTTGTAGTCCCAGATACTTGGGAGGTTGAGGTGGGTGGATTGCTTGGGCTTAGGATGTCAAGGCTGCAGTGAGTCATGATCGTGCCACTGCACTCCAGTCTGGGCAACAGAGCGAGAGCCTGTCTCAAAAAAAAAAAAAAAGTTTCATTCATCTGAACTGGACCCATTTAGATCTCAAACATATTTTTGCAGGGCCCTGCTTATAAACAAGTTGATTAAAGATATATTACAAGTTTCATGGGCCATATAACTTTTAGTGATTTATCAACAAAGATTTAGAATCATTGGTAGAAAAGAGAGGCTTGTCTTTGTGAATCCTGCAGTTAGCGCACGTGAGGAGTCTTTGTAGCGTCTGGCCACCACCTCTTCCCGCTTAGGTCCAGAAGCTATCGCGTCAAGTTCTTTATTGTCAGATGTGCCTTGGCTGGGTAGTTTCACGTTTCTCATTATGAGGAAAAAGTAGCAACACTGTTATTGCTCTCAATGCTGTGGCTTTTCTGGACCTGTTAATATTGAAACTATAGATCAACTTGCCTCTAGAGTTCCCTGATGTCATGTGTTTCATGCTAGGTGCATCATTACTAGGACACCGCATCCTCCATCATGGCCCTGGCAAATATTGGCTTCCAGTGGCTCCCTCAAGGCCATAATTCGTTTATGATGATGCCAAATGCAAGTCTCACCCAGATGTGCAGGAAAATGTTTTCTGGTCATCTTAAACTTACTGTCTAAGGTTTTACGATGTAATACATTTTGCAGCCATGTCTTCTCTTGATTACTTTATGCCATGATTACCGCATTCCTAGAATGTGGTCTCTTTCATTGCTGACCTCACCCTTTCCTTTCACAAACCATCACTAGTGGGGAGGCTAGGCGAGGGCAAAGAGTGGTCCTGTTCACCCAAAGAAGGTCCATTCCTCATCTGGCACACTTCCCTACCACATGGCATAGCTTAAGACCAACCTATAAAAACAAATGTCACCACATGATCAGAGGCAAGAGAGGACATCATTCTGAAAATGGAGGCAAAACAAGACATTGATCAGAAGGGCTGCTGACAATGTGGAACAAAGGCCTCAAAGGCCCTTGGAGAAGAGAGGTACTGTTCTCCCTAGAGAACTGCCCTGCATGTGGTACAGACCTGCAGAGAGGATGGAGTGGCTGCCCTGGCTGCCAGCCACAGCAGGTGCACAGGTAAAGAACACCACCACCCCCTACCATCTGTGATGCTGTAGACCAGAGGCCAACAGACTCTATGCGGTTGGCACATAGAAAGGCATGAGCTAACCCATGGGCATACAGATGTTCAAGCACAAGGGCCTGCCATGTGCTTAGTAGTTCAGAGCCCTGAACTTGTCCTGTGTCCAATGCAAGTGCAAATCAACCAAAGTCAGCACATCAGCACAGCACCGTTCTGGTCACCCATCTCAGGATCCCGTGAAACACTGAGCTGGCCAGCTGGAGCAGTCTATTTTTTGTGCTGTTGTCCTAGAACTTGGGCCCTGGGGAACAACACCTTCAATATGAGTCTTGATGCTCCGCAGGGAATCTGGTCAACCTCATATGAAGGCTGGAAGATTGAAGAGCAATTTGCAGGGAAGAAATGAGGACGGGGCCCACACTATCCCTGGTCCAGGCTCGGGGCATTCTTCTTGGTTAGCACTGCATATCCCAATCAGTCCCAGGCACTGGGGGGACAGAAAACTTTGAGGAAGGCGCTGCAAAGCATGGAGCCCCTAGAGGCTCAGGTAGGGGCTCCATTTGGCCAGATCGAAGTGCAGTACTTGCTGCAGCTTCCTTGTAACTGGACTCCCAACCCACATGTGTATGTATTGTCACCATACACTGGGTGTTTGGTGATGGTGTTCCCTCTGCCTGATAGCCCTTCCTGCCATCCTAGCCTTTACCTGGACAACTTTTATCATGATTTAAGATCCAGCTCAGGCATCACTGTCTTCACCAAGCCTCCCCTAAACTCTTAGTCTGGGTGAGGCACCTCCTCCTCTGTGCTTTCCTTCATCACTGCACTCAAACCACTACGTGGTATCCTAACAGTGTCTGTGTCTGCTCTCCCAAGTAATTGGTGATCTCCTTAAGGTCAGAGATTGTTTCTATTCATCTTTGTATTTTTAGTTCTCTGCAGAGTAATGGATAGATACATAATTGGTGTTCGACAAAATGCCTGCTGAATAATAAGTGACTAAAGGAATGTGTGAAGGGCATGAAACTCCTTAGTAATAATTATAAGGGTATTTGCACAGACCCATTATCATTTTGAAACATCTAATTTGAAAGGTTTCTTCCCCAGTAAACATGATGTACCTTTCAGCTCTCATTATTGCTACTTGAATTGTCCTGGGTTTGGGAACTTCCTACTGCAGTCCCTTACATGGCTTTTTCCTATACAGAAGGTGTATTACACCATCAGGACAGTGATTGCCATACTGTCAGTGGGCAACACATCAATCATTATTGTTGGAAGACTTGAATTTTAATTTCTGGTTATAGTGGGCTATTTTTCAGCCCAAACATTCCTAATAAAAACAACTAAAAATGCTAGGTAAATTATTATTGGGCACCATTTTTTTTTTTAACCCAGCACATAATGAAGCAAACAACATGTGTGAGAACCATCTGAAAAACAGGCAATAAAAACAAATCTGAGAATACTTTTAGATCTTGAAATTATTGGACATGGACTATAAAATAACTGTGCTTACTGTGGTGGGTTGAATCATGGCTCCTCAAAGATGTCCACATGCTAGTCTCTGGAACCTGTGTAAATGTTACTTTATATGGTAAAAGGAACTTTGTGGATATGATAACATTGATGATTTTGATATTGGAGAGATTATTCTGGATTATCCAAATGGGCTCAATGTAATCACAGGGGTTCTATAAGAGAGAGGCAAGAAGATCAGTGTCAGAGAGAAAAAAATGTAAGGATGTAAGCAAATGTTAGAGAAGAGATAAAATCTTAAACTTCTGACTTTGAAAATGGGGGAAGGGCTCACAAGCCTAGGCATGTACATGGCTTCAGGAAGCTACAAAAGGAAAGGAAATGGATTCTCCCCTAGACCCTCCAGAAGAAAGCAAGGTCTTCCAATACCCTGGTTTTAGCCCAGTGAAACTGATTTCAAAATCCTGACCTCCAGAACTTTAAGATAATAAATTTGTGTTGTTTTAAGCCACTAAGTTTGTAGTAACTTGTTATAGGAGTAATAGGAAACTAATACATTTATTATGTTTAAAAAAGTAAAGATTAGCTTAAAGATATCTCTGAAAAGATGAAACTACTGTTAGATTTCAAAAATAACTAAATAGTACTTCTAGAGATTAAACACACAATAGCCAACATTTAAAACTCAGTGGATGGGTTCAATAGCCAATTCAACACAGCTGAAGAAAGAATTGATGACCTGGAAGTTAAATCAGAAGAAATCTAGGATGCAGTAAAGAGAGACAAAAAGATACACAGTAAGTTAGAGAGTCTAGTGATAAAGTCTAGCTTAAATTTAATCAGAGTCAAGAAGGAAAAGAGTGGATGGAAAAAGATAATATCTCAAGAGGTATTGGTGCCTTTCTCACTTTCCACTATCTTGGTGGCTGCTCTTGGTTGGGGGGCCATCCCACACCTAGGCAGGAAGATGGTAGCCACAAAGAAGATGAAAAAGTCACTGGAGTTGATCAACTCTAGTTATGAAAAGTAGAAAGTACATGCTGGGGTACAAGCAGACTCTGAAGTTGATCAGACAAGGCAAAGCAAAATTGGTCATCCTCTCTAACAACTGCCCAGCTTTGAGAAAATCCAAGATAGAATACTATGAAAACTTGGCCAGCACTGGTGTCCATCACTACAGTGACAATAATATTGAATTGGGTATAGCATGTGGAAAATACTACAGAGTACACACACTGGCTCTCATTGATCCAGGTAATTCTCATATTATTAGAAGCATGCCAGAATAGACTGGTGAGAAGTATACTATGCAACATTTTTCTTTAATAAAACTTGCCAGAGCTTGTTTTAAAAACATTTTTAAAAAGGGGTAGTGGCTGAAATTTTCTACTGCTAATGAACAACATCAATGAGCAGATTTAAGAATCCCAATCAATCCTGGATATTTTGGGGTGAATTTATGGAGGCAATATAGCATAGTGGTCTAGAACAAAGATTTTTAAAGTTTGTAAGCACTGTTGAATTCCAGTTTTGCCTCTTATTAGCTACATAATTTTGGGCAAGTAAATTGACCTCTCTGAGTCTCCATTTCCTGATATATTAAAATAGGGACAGTATCTGTTTATTGGTTCGTCATGAGGAATAAATATGTATAAATGTGATTAGCATAGTAATAGGCCCAAAGTAATATGCAGTACATAATTGGTGATATTTTTAGTAGTGTTCAAAGTATATTTTCTCATGATGAGTTGAAGTCTGCTTCCCGATAATTTCCATTCATTCATCTTTTATTTTTTTTAGACAGGGTCTCCCTCTGTATCCCAGAGGGAGCAGTGGCATGATCTCTGTTCGCTGCAACCTCCACCTCCCAGGCTCAAGCAATCCTCCCACCTCAGCCTCCTGAGTATCTAGGACCACAGACAGGGATCACCACACCTGGCTAATTTTTGTATTTTTTGTAGAGATGGGGTTTTGCCGTGTTGCCCAGGCTGGTCTTGAACCCCTGGGCTCAAGCGATCCTACCACCTTGGCCTCTCAAAGTGCTGAGATTACAGGCGTGTGCCACCACGCCTAGCCTCCACTCATTCACCTTAATTCTGGTATCTGGAGAAGTATGGAACAGGTCTGCTTCCTAGTGTATCTATGCATTCACTCGTTAACTTTTTAAAGCTTGGTAACTGCAGAAGAGCAGGGCCAGGTGAACATCGGGACTCCCTGACACTGGTCATGATAAGCCAGTGTTTCATATAGTTGCAACAATTTTCTTGGCAGTGTGGTATCTCTCAAAGACAAGTGGGAGTCTCAGAATTCTAGAGTGTGAGAGCAGCAGTTGGGTATTAGAATCCAGCGTGCTCATTCTGCAGGTGAAGAACAGGAGGTGCAGGGAGTGGAAGTGGCTTAGTTAGACTCAACCGGTGGTTGAGTCATCCACCTGCTTCAGCCCCCAAAACTGCTGGGATTATAGGCGTGAGCCACCATGCCTGGCCTCTGCTCTGTATTTAGAGTAGACTTTACGTCTTCCTGGTCAACCAGACCATGATCCAGGGTGCAGCATATACTTTCTTTGTAGCTTGATGATGGATTTTCTAAAGTTGAAAATCCTTTTTCGTTTTAATTTCCAAAAGTCCTTTTATAATTTAACTGAATTCAGCTGGGTGTGGTGGCTCACCCCTGTAATCCCAGCACTTTGGGAGGCCAAGGTGGGTGGATCATGAGGTCAGGAGATCGAAACCAATCCTGGCTAACAAGGTGAAACTCCAACTCTACTAAAAATACAAAAAAAATTAGCCGGGCTTGGTGGCGGGCGCCTGTAGTCCCCGCTACTCAGGAGGCTGAGGCAAGAGAATGGCGTGAACCTGGGAGGTGGAGCTTGCAGTAAGCCGCAATCGCGTCACTGCACTCCAGCCTGGGTGACAGAGCAAGACTCCATCTCAAAATAAATAAATAAATAAAATAATAATTTAACTGCATTTGTGTAGTTCTTTTTTGTTAAGATGTTATTTGACTCTTCCAAGAATTCCCTTACCATGGGAGTTGCTTTAAGTGGGCCTGGCGCTCATTCACTTGCTGACGTTTCTGACTCCACAAGCCTCCATAAGCCTCCATCTTTGAATCTGCCTGAGTTTTAACACTTTCTTTTATCAAGTTCTCCCACTTTTTTTTTTTTTCTTTTTTTTTTGAGACAGAGTCTCACTCTGTTGCCCAGGCTGGAGTGCAGTGGTGTGATCTCAGATCACTGCAACCTTGGCCTCCCAGGTTCAAGCAATTCTCCTGCCTCAATACTCAGCTGGAACTTCAGGCCCACACAACACGCCCGGTTAATTTTTGTATTTTCAGTAGAGACAGGGTTTCACCATGTTGCCCAGGCTGGTCTGGAACTCCTGACCTCAAGAGATCCACCTGCTTCGGCCTCCCAAGGTGTTGGGATTACAGGCAAGAGCCACCTTGCCCAGCCTCAATTCCCTTCTGAACTCTATTTTCATTTATGTGTTTCATATATTCATATTATTTGCCTTAATTATTTTTTATTTTTTATTTTTTTTGAGATGGAGTTTCACTCTGTTGCCAGGCTGGAGTGTAGAGGCATGATCGCGGCCCACTGCAACCTCCGCCTCCTGGGTTCAAGTTATTCTCCTGCCTCAGCCTCCTGAGTAGCTGGGACTACAGGTGCACACCACCACATCCAGTTACTTTTTGTATTTTTAGTAGAGACGGGGTTTCACCATGTTGGCCAGGATGGTCTCAATCTCTTGACCTCATGATCTGCCTGCCTCGGCCTCCCAAAGTGCTGGGATTACAGGTGTGAGCCACCGCGCCCACCCACCTTCCCTTAATTCTTAGCAAGGTAAGTTATTTGCTTTTAAAAGTGGGCTTGATGGGGAGGAGATAAACCACAGCAATATTCTTTTTGTTTTGAGACAAGGTCTCACTCTGTTACCCAAGCTGGAGTGTGGTGGTATGCTCTTGGCTCACTGCAGCCTCAACCTCCCAACCCCAGGTGATCCTCCCACCTCCCCATCCTTCTGAGTTGCTGGGACCACAGGTGCGCACTGCCATGCCCAGATATTTTTTGTGTTTTTGGTAGAGATGGGTCTTGCTATGTTGCTCAGGCTGGGGTCCCAGCAATAGTCTACTAGCAATTCAGTAACGTGTAAGCACCACCCACTCCTCAAACCCCCACTGATCAGCTGAAGCACAACATATGCCTCTCTCAGGGTGTGAGCCTTTATGAAGACTGGCTATTTTATCTCCGCTCTTTTTTATGTCCTGATAATAGTGGCTGAATTATCTGGGATGCTTATACACATTCCTAACCTATTAGGGCATACAGCCTCCCAAGATGGCCATTTATTTAGGCTTTTAATGTCTCCATTTATAGATGCAACTTCAGTGTTTAGGGCCTAATAGCTTTTGAATTACTCTAGGCTTCATGAAAACAGCACCATTTCATTTTTACCACCATTTTCTGAAATATGCTGGTAAAAATGAAACGGTGCTCTTTTCATGAATCGAGTTAACTGGGGTCGCACAGTCAGTAGTACAAGTTCCATATAGCCAGGGCTGGGAGGAATAATTTATGTCTCTTTTTCACAAGAAAAATATAGGCCTTTCAATGCTATAAGGGCAATTTTGTTTAATGCATAGGAAATTACTTTGGCATACAACCCAAAACTATCTGTGGAATAATTTTCAGTGTCACTCATGATAATTTTTAACGTGTCATAGTGGAAAATTGGACTCACAACCCTTGGAAAGCCTCCTGTCTGAGAACTTTTGAGAGCAGCACTGGAATGAGGTGAATGTGTAACTATGCTTCATGTCAGACCCGTCCAGCCATCTTCTGAACTTGCTGGTCACATGAACTGGCTTGTTCTGTGAATTTCATTTTGTGGTGCCATCAAGGTTAATAGAGTGAGGATTGGTGGAGCCAGCTGGCTTATCCAGTAAATATCTGCCTTTCTGAAAGGAAAAGAGAGCGAAGAGGCTCCTTCCTTGTGTGCTTGTGAATTTGAAATGGGCTGCCTACAGAAATTGTCTACAGCATGTGGCCTAAACAGCCAGGATGAAGGGAAAATTCTCCTGCAAAAATCCCTAACCTGAGATCCAATACCTGAAACAGTTCAGTCTTTTCCCCACTGTGGTCTAAACCTCCAGACATGTTATCACAAAGGGACAGCAATGTGATTGATGGACACAGTAAGAAGAGGTTATAAACTTAATTTAATGGCAAAGGGTAAAAAATTGCATAGAGATGATGATATAAGGCAGAAGCTACACAGATTCCCAGAACCCCAAGGGCTAGCCAGCTAATAATGTCACTGCCCAGCCTGAGGACTCCACCGGGGAAAAGTAGCTTGTCTTTGCCATTCACGTGGGGAAGCCATGATTTAAATTCTCATCACCCTACACCCACTTGCACCTGACTTTGGGGACTGTTTACATGTCTCCCTCCTCACTAGATGCAAGGAATTGGTACAAAACACCCCCAGCACATACAGACTGTTTACTATGGCTGAATTAATCAAAAGTAAATTCTCTGCACAACTTACCATATCACTAAGCAGATCTAGACCTCAGGTTGGAGGTCCATTCCTGCACATCAGTAGCAATTATTTCCCTATTGTCAAAAGACAAAATTAGAACAAATTCAGTTTAAAAAATATAGATTTTTAAATTGAGACAGGGTTTCCCTCTGTTGCCCAGGCTGAAGTGCAGTGGTGCAATCATGGCTCACTGCAGTCTCGACCTCTTGGGCTCAAGCGATCCTCCTACCTCAGCCTCCCGAGTAGCTGGGACTACATGTGTGTGCCAGCACACCTGGCTAATCTTTTTATTTTTTATTTTTTTAGAGGTGGGGTTTTGTCTTGTTGCCGATGCAGGTCTTGAACTCCTAGGCTCAAGTGATCTGCCTGCCTTAGCTAACCAAAGTGCTGGGATTATAGGCATGAGCCAATGCACCCAGTTGGCTTAACAATCTTTTTTAAGATCTGGCATTTATTTGCAATTCTAGAATTGGGGCAACACCTCATTCTATAAGATAGAGTGTTTCGATGAGCCAAGCAGAGGAAATTGGCTTGATAGACAGAAAAGGCCTAAGAAAACAGAAACAGAAAACAAAAAAGCAGATTGGTAATTGCAAAGTTAGTTTTCCTTGTAAAGTAGAGAGAACTTCTTTACCATGCTGACTCAAACTGACCTCTTTGGGGATTTGGCTATTATCTTTCTCTGTCTACTGATATTTTGGAAGGTCAGATAAACAACTTAATTTCAGTTGGAAACTTCAGCGTGAGTAACTACATTTTGGTTTGGTCTGTTTAATCTAGTGCAGAAGCTCAGTTCTATCCTAGAGCCTCCTATAAACGTATTGAACACTATCAAATCCCTTTTGGGCAGCAGAGCGACTGTAGCCTAAAGAATTCAGATCATTCTGAACTGAGGGATGGGGCTGTAGGGGGAGAAAGGGGCAATTTCTTTCCTCCCCATTATAAGGGTCACACCCAACACACTAATACCAAAGACAGGTTAACAAGAGAAAAGCGCAAGTTTATTTGATTATAGTTTTACGTGACATGTGAGCCTTCAGAATGAGTGACCACAAGATACAGGGGAAAATGATCTATTTTTATGCTTTAGTTCAATGAAGTACAGACAGGCGTGTAGAAAAGGGATTGGACAGGAAGGCTATGGTCTAATGCTGATAGACTGAGGGGGAGTCCTGTCTGTTCGGATTCTCCGTGGCCTCTCTGTGCAGAATTCCTTCCTCTCTGGTATGGGGAAGGACCTTTCTGGGATGAAGGTCTTAATTTCTTTATGGCCAGTATCACATAGCAAGGCAAAGGGGTTAGGGATTCAAGTCATAGTTCTGGACTTTATGGCTGGCCTTGGGGGAAAGGCGTTTTGGTTTTTATGACCCACCCTGGGGAAGAGGGATTCTGGTTCCTATTGCTTGCCTCAGGAGAGAATGAGGGATGAGGGACAGGAGAGCAGGAGAAGGTCAGGGAGAGACTTTGTGTCTGAGGTTACTTCTTAGGCCTTTACTTAGGGTGTCATTTTTCTGGGCCCCAACAGGGCCAAAGTGTCTTTGCTCTGTCCCTTCAACATACAGTCCAAAGGAGCTGGAGTATTAGAGGCTCTACTTTCTGTCCCCAAAACACATCCCCATCTCCTTTTCCTTGGGAAGGCCACTGCTCAGCCTCTTTTGATAAAAGCACAGGACAGAGACAGCCATCAAGATGTCAAATAGCTAAAACTGCTATGGCTGCCAGGCAGTAGATAAACCTGAGTAAGAAAATTTCACCCACAGATACTGAGTCCTTAAGTCAGTGGGCATATTACTAAATAACCCTTTCAGCTCAGGTTTCAAGGCAGCTAGGGGTGAACCCGGTCTGCATGGACAACTGCTGGACACGAGGCTAGCTGTGAAACAACTCGTACAGAAATGTAGCTTTCACTCTTGGGAGAAGGATGACCTCATTACCAACTTCAAAGGATGGGGTATAATGACTGATCCAGTCCCGTGATGTACCAACCCCTGTAATCAGGGGTGTGAGTCTGTTACCATAGGAGGGTAAGAGGCATTCTAGGCAGAGAATAGCCATCAGGGGTGCGTGGAATTCGAAGCCTGTTTTTCTGCCTGCAAATATGGCAGGTGTCCATTTCCATATGAATCCACAAGGACAACATATCACCTAGTGTAGGATATTCTTATTATCTGAGCAATCATTATTCAAGTCACCACAGTTTTTTGTTTGTTTTTGAGATAGAGTTTTACTCTTGTTGCCCAGGCTGGAGTGCAATGGCACGATCTTGGCTCACTGCAACCCCTGCCTCCTGGGTTCAGGCGATTCTCCCGCCTCAGCCTCCGGAGTAGACTGCCACCATGCCCAGCTAATTTTTGTATTTTTAGTAGAGACAGGGTTTTAACAGGTTGGTGAGGCTGGTCTCAAACTTCTGACCTCAGGTGATCCACCTGCCTCGGCCTCCCAAGGGGCTGGGATTATAGGCGTGAGCCACTGCGCCCAGCCATCACCACAGTTTTTGTTGTTTTTAATTAATTATTTTTACAATTTCAGCTTTTATTTTAGACATGGGGTACCTGTGCAGGCTTGTTACATGGATATATTGCATCCAGGCAGGGTGCATAGTACCCAATAGGCAGTTTTTAAACCCAGGCCTCCCCCACCTTCCTCTCTAGTAACACACGATGTCTGTTGTTCCCATGTGCCACCATTTTTTAAAGACTGTACCAGCAAGCCTTTTTTTGTTATATGAGGAAATATTCATTACAGAACTGACCACCTGTGAAATCAGTCCCCGTTCAAATGTCACTCCAAATGTCAGATGAATACTAGTTAAAAGTGTCTAGATTTTGTTTCTTATTTCCTAACACCGTAAGTAAACAGGTGTGCCGAATGAGATTACCAGGTGAAGTTAAGTAAACCTCTTAAGGTCTGCAGTGCTGCAGAATGCCATTTTTATTTTTGGCTTTGCCACTAACTAGCTTTATGAACTTTCACAAGTTACTCCTCTTCCCTGGGCCTCAGTTTCCTTATCCACAAAGCTTAGAAGTTAAAACAGATCAGTATTTTGAATCTAGTTGGACATTAAAGTCACCTGGGGGGAGGGTTAATATGTGTTTTCTTTTAAAAGCTCAGAGTGCCCCTCCCTTGTTCAACTAAATCAGAATCTCAGGAGGTGCAGCCCTAACAGGTACAGAGTTCAGATTCCCCAGGTGATTCGAATCCAGTTAAGAGTGGAAATCAACTGGCTTGACGTGGTGGCTCACACCTGTAATCCCAGCACTTTGGGAGGCCGAGGCAGGCAGATCACTTGAGGTCACAAGTTCGAGGCCAGCCTGGCCAATATGGTGAAACCCCCCCCCCCGCCTCTACTGGGCATGGTGGTGGGCGACTATCATCCCAGCTACTCGGGAGGCTGAGGCAGGAGAATCGCTTGAACCCAGGAGGTGGAGGTTGCGATGAGCTGAGATCACACCATTATACTCCAGCCTGGGCAATGAGCGAAACTCCAACTCAAAAAATAAATAAAATAAATAAATAAATAAATAAATAAATTTAAATAAAGAGTGGAAATCATGGAACATGGGGATTCTTAACATTCATTCCATGTTTATTATTATTTGTTTTTCTCACAGCTTAGCTTTAGTCCTAGGGATATGTATAGGTGCAAAGGAAGTGTTTCTAGAATCCCATCCCATTCCTATTAGGTTTTAAGCCTTTTTCATAAATAGCTTTCTGAGAAACAGTAAAGTTTTTTGGGGAAAAACACACCACCACTGTTTTTGCCACATTTGCTGTGAACACATCATTCTCACCTCACACAAATCCATGTTCCAGAGGAACAGGGTGCTGCTGCTTTTCCAGAGAAACGTCCCACAGCTGCTGTGACTAAAAAGAGGTGACAGACAGAAAAGGAGCAGATATGGCAACCTTCTGGATTGAAATAATCTTGGGGCTTTTCTTGGCCAGAGTCAGCCTTGGGGCTCCCACGTCGTCTAACTCCTCTGCGTTGTCCAAAATGGCCTGAAGAACTTCTGAACACAGACAACTGCCCAGCCCGGTCAGGTCCAAGGCCACCGCTGCTCGGGCTGTGCCATCCGCTTCACCTGAGCGCCAGTCAACTCCAGGCATGTTTTCCTGTTTTCTTGGTAAAGCGTGCAGGTCATTAGCCTGAAATGTTGGATTGTCATCCTTTTTCCCTCTTGGAAAATGAGACTGTTTTAAGATTATTTCCAGAGGAATTGAAATAAATTGAATGATAAAGATTTCACAGCAGCATCTTTGTCACCCAGACTGTCATGATTAATTATCACAGACAGTCTGGGTGACAAAGATGCTCTCCTTAACCACATTTTTGTCAAGCTCCTCTGAGCCCTCTTTTCAACAAGGCTTTGTCCTTGGTCTTGTCTTCGGCTTGCCTGGACCAGTTTTAGCAGGAAATCCAGATTCCTTGCCCCTAGTCCTTCAGCTAAATCCCTCTGTTAATAATCAACAATAATAAACCAGCAAATATTTATAAACCTCCCGCTACAATGTCTGTGTTATGCTCAGAAGTCATATTGTATTAGTTTGCTAAGGTTACTATAACCAAGTACCATAGACTGGGCGCCTACAGTATATATATGTATATACCATATGGTAGATCCACAGAAGAAATCTATTCTGTCACCATCTGGAGGCTGAGTCTGAGATCAGGGTGTCCACAGGGTTGGTTTCCTCTGAGGCCTCTCTCCTGAGCTTGTAGGTGACTTTCTCCCTGTGTCTTCACATGGGGGTCTCTCTGGGTCTGTGTCCTAATCTCTCCTTCTTAAAACAACACCTGGCACATTGGATCAAGCCCACCCAAATGACTTTATTTTAACTTAATTACTTACATGAAGACCCTGTCTCCAAATAAGGTCACAGTCAGGTACTAGGATTTCAACGCATGAATGGTGGGCAGTGGGGGGACAGGGGAGAGATTCAGCCCATGACATATTGGTAGCATAGAGATGTATTTGTAATTTAATGTAGGATGGAGATCTATTGATATTTATCTTCAATTTGTTTTTGTTGCTATCAACCCACCTGGAAGAAATGAAACGCTTTCTCTCATCCTCTGGAAGCCTGACCTCTCCTTTCCCTGGGGGGGAGAACCACTTGTTTGTTTTACTGTTTGAAAGAATAGAAGAAGATATTCCAGGACTGAGTTGGACACCCTGGAAATGATTCATCCAGAGTTTTGTATTTAAAAGGTCTATGCTTGTTATAAAAGTGATTGTTGGCATATCCTATGCAATATATCTAAATTGAATAATGGTACCAGATAAAATTATAGATGGGAATGAAGCTTGTGTATCATCCATTATCATGTGTAATCAATAAACGATTTAATTCTCTTGGAAAAAAAAAAAAGGTCTATGTCCTGAAGGGGATTCGCTGTATGTCCAAGAAAGGAAGGACTTAGGGTCTGGAGATTAAGGATTTAGGAAGGGAATGGTTTTGTGAAGTGAATTCTTTGAGGCTGGGAAGGGCAAGCAGGAAGTAGGGTTTGTAGGAAAGAGGACCTCCCTTGATCAACTGAATCAGAATCTCAGGGGGTGCAGACCTAACACGTGCAGAGTTCAAATTCCCCCGATGATTCAAATCCAGTTAAGGGTGGAAATCAACTGGCCAGGCACGGTGCCTCACGCCTTCCTCTGTCTTCCCTCCCTCCCTCCCCTCTCTCCCTCCCTCCCCTCCCTTCCCTTCCCTCCCTCCCTCCCTCCCTCCCTCCCTCCCTTCCTTCCTTCCTCCCTCCCTCCCTCTCTCTCTCTTTTCTTTTCTTTTTCTCCTGACACAGGGTCTTACTATTTTGGTTTTGAACTCCTAGACTCAAGTGAGCCTCCCATGTCAGCCTCCTGAGTAGCTGGGACTGCAGGGGTGCTCCACTGCACTGACCCATTCTCCTTTTCTTGCATGTAAGGATAAAACCTCTAAGTGTTAACAGGGCACATGGCTACCCAACCAGACCCTACAATTCCAAGCCTTCTTGCAGCTAGGTGTGGCCACGTGACTAAGCCTGAGCAGACAGGATGTGAACCGGAGTGCTCTGAATGGCCTCTGAGTCATCCTCTCGGAGACCAAGTGACATGACCTGAAGTTCCTCTCTCCTCCTTTCCATAGGCCAGAGCATGAACATGAATGGAGGTGAGTCAGCTTCCACCGTGCCACGAGGACCTCGCCTTAGGAGGTGGCAGAGACACTGGAGGAGTGGAACCCAAGTCATGGAATAACCTCATATTGCAGAGCCACCTTGCTAATCCTGGACTGCTCACCTCTGGACTATCACTTGAGAAATAATAAACTTTTAAGTTGTTAAAGTCACTGTGTTTTAGAATCTTTTTGTTACAGCAGCTTACCCATATCTTACATCTAGCAAGTAAAAGCTTGAGTCAAACTTTCTGTAGTGCAGAAATTCAAATCAATTATACATGCTGATAAAGAATGCTAAAACTTCTTCTTCCTTTAAATAATCTGTTATAATTGATTTTATTTTAAAATCTATGAGAACTTTTATTTTTTTTATTTATTTATTTATTTTTTTTGAGACGGAGTCTCGCTCTGTAGCCCAGGCTGGAGTGCAGTGGCCAGATCTCAGCTCACTGCAAGCTCCGCCTCCCGGGTTCACGCCATTCTCCGGCCTCAGCCTCCCGAGTAGCTGGGATTACAGGCGCCCGCCACCTCGCCCGGCTATTTTTTGTATTTCTTAGTAGAGACGGGGTTTCACCGTGTTAGCCAGGATGGTCTCGATCTCCTGACCTCGTGATCCGCCCATCTCGGCCTCCCAAAGTGCTGGGATTACAGGCTTGAGCCACCGCGCACCGCTAGAACTTTTAAGTAAATTATATTTCAGTGAAGGACGGCATCTTCTTTTGGACTATGAAATCTTTTGTATATGAAAATCTTTTTTGTAGGGAGAGGATAACACTTTTTTTTTTTTTTTTGGATACAATCTCGCTCTGTCACCCAGGCTGAAGTGTAGTGGCCCGATCTTGGCTCAGTGCAACCTCTGCCTCCCATGTTCATGGGAGGCACTCCCACGATTCTTGTGCCTCAGCCTCCTGAGTAACTAGGATTACAGGTGTGTACCACCATGCTCAGCTAATTCTTTGCATTTTTAGTAGAGACGGGGTTCTGCTATGTTGGCCAGGCTGGTCTCGAACTCCTTGCCTTAAGTGATCTGCCTGCCTTGGCCTCTCAAAGTGCTGGGACCACAAGTGTGAGCCACCACACCTAGCGATGTTATGCTTTTTTTTTTTTTTCAATTAATACATTGTGGAAAACTTGAAAATTAAAAAACGAGTAAGAAGAAAAGTAAAACCAACTCAGTGGAACCCATCATCAGTATTTCGTGTTATATGCTTCAGGCTTCATTCTATGCATACTTCAAATTTTATTTTTGAAATTGGATCATCTGTATATACAGAATTGCATACTGCTTTATTCCCTGTAACCTCATAGCATGAGTATACTGTATTTCGAAATCAGTAGAAATCCTTGGAAAACATATTTTTTTCTGGCTTCATATTTTTTCTGGCTTCATATTTTTTCTCATGGATAGTTTGCATTTTGTTTGATCATGGCCTTTTACTGAACATTTAGGTTGTATCCTAGTGTCTTTGCTATTATACATTGCAGTGACAGCCTATAATGGACAGGTGTCAAAGATGTAGAACATCTTTGAACACCATTCCTATATTTGGATAATTCGGTAATTTCCCACTGTCTGAGTTCTACCTTCGCAAGGCAGAAGCCAGAAGACTCTCATTCACAGATGCCTTTGGGCTGCAGTTACAAACTTGGGACACAGATTCAGATACACCCAGTGACACAGCCTCAGAGGAGGTGGGTGACATAAGTGGGCCACCATGCACAGGGGTGTGTGTGGGTTGCCTGGCAGGGGTGGAAGGGGCAGTATATGGATTTCAAGGGCTGTGGTGGAAGAGCACCTGTGTGCAGACCTCATGCTGAGTAATGGTGGCTGTCACATTTTGCTAGAGCAGTTTCTACGGCACAAGTGGGCATTGTTCCAGGCAGTGAGCCACAGGGCCTGGGATTTAGTGCTCCCAGAGATGAATTCTCTGCACTTTCTGCTATCCTGTAATAAAATCACATTTGGTTTAAATAGCCAGAGTAAATTTTGCTGAAGAGGATGTGAATCAACAAGAACTCTCATTCATCACTGATGGGAATGCAAAATGTTGCAGCTACCTTGGAAGACATTTTGGCAGCTTCTTACAAAGCTAAACATAGTCTTACCTTGGGATCCACTAATCAAACTCTCAGGTATTTACCCAACTGATTTGAAGACTCATATCCACACATGTATATGAATGTTTATAGCAGATTCATCTAAAACTGGGAGCAACCAATGGCTTTCAGCAGGTAAATAGATAAACATAGTATGGTATATTTATACAATGGAATGCTATTCTGAAATAAAAGGGAATGCATTGTTATGCCACACAAAGATGCGGATGAATCTTAAAGGAATATTACTAAATGAAAGAAGCCAGTCTGAAAAAGTGATATACAATTCTATGTATATTCTGGAAAGGCGAAACTGTAGAGATGGTAAAGTGGTTGTCAAGGATTCAAGTGGGTTGGGAGAGTTTAAAAAGATGAAGCACATGGGATGTTTTTAGGACAGTGAAAATATCCTGTATTACATTGTAATGACAGATACATGATATTATGAATTTGTCAAAACTTATAGGGCTGTACAATGCAAAAAATGGACTTTGATGTATGCAAAAATCATTTAATAGATCATGGGATCTCCAGATGGAATACAGAATGTAAGAAAAATAATATAACCATAATACATGTGTATGAAGGAATCTCACTGAAGAGGCTGGGGGAAACGGGTGGTGACCTAAGCAATTCTGGAAACAAGTGGAGTATCTATGAATAAAGGCAAAGGGAACTGCACATAAATACTGTATTCTTGTTGATAAAGTTGTTTCCCATAGGGTTTGGGTAATAATTCTGATACTTCTATCCATGTATACTGGAATTGAATGATTGAATAAGTAAATGACATGATAGGAGCCAGATTTCTCACTGTTAGAGTGGGAATTTACAGATAAGTAAGGGTAGGAGGCTAGAATGATCCCTGGGGTACTGGAGTAGAGTTGGAGACATCAGTATGAACTCATGTTTAGCTTAATATTAATACAGATTATTACATAGAAATATTTATAGCTAAATGTATTTACGTACTTTAGTGTACATACATGTGTTTCCTTGCTCTGTCAGCTGAGAAGGACCCTAGTAGTAATGAGTATACTTGGTGCCCAGATATTGGTTTCTAATATTATTTTTCAATAAAAGGATTCACAGGAGGATTCTAAGGGGAGAGGGCTCGTTCTGGAATTGGGCAGAAATATACAAGATGATTCTGGAGTATCTGATAATGTTAGAAAATAAGGAAGTAGTAAAAATAAAAGCAAAAAACCCACATTGATGGGGGTATGTCATAGTGACATAGGAGCCAACTGAAAGAGCCCCCAGTGTCCAAAGCTGGAATAATTTGAGCAAGGAAATAAATAAAGTAACATTGGATTACAACCCTATGTATAAAATAAATATCCATGGAGCCATACTGATATAAATAAATGGTTGAATAAACAGGAGACAAACCTTCTGTGCAGTAGAATTCCAAATAGTTTTATACATATTTATATATATATGGCCCTCAAAGAGGTGGAGCCTAACTCCTCACTCTGTAATTGTGGGCTGCATAGAGTGACTTTCTTCTAAAGAGTACAGTATGGAAACAGGGAAAAAGAGCGACTTTATAGTGGAGAAACTTAACAAACAAAACCTCATCCAGGTGAGCAAAGTCAACATCAACCATGATAAATCATGTTTATGGTACATATCCTTGATATGATGTGATGAAAATGACATTTTACTTGTATGGTCTTCCTCCCCAAAACCTAAAACTCCAGTCTAATCATGTAAAAAACATGAGACAAATCCCACTTGAGTGACAGTACACAAAATGCCTGACCAGACCTTAAAACTTTTAAGGACTTTAAAAACAAGGGAAGTCTGATAAATTTTCAGAGCAAAGAGGAGCTTAAGGACACAGGACAATTAAATACGTATAATGTGATATCCTGAGTAGAATCCTGGAATAGAAACAGGGCATTAGGTAAAAGTTAAGAAAATATGACTACAATATGGACTTGGTTAATAATATTATGTCAATATTGGTTTATTAATTGTGACAAATGTACCTTACTAATGTATGGTATTAAAGGGGGAAACTGGGTGGGATATATGGGAACCGTATGTACTATCTTTATAATTTTTCAGTATATATAAAACTCCTCTAAAATAAAAATTTATTTAAAAACAAAAATACAACTTGTATGTTGCTGCTACTCATCCTATTAAACGGTTGCAGTAGCTAGTGTTTAATTTATATTTGGGACATAGGTGATGTCTGCAAGATGGTGGAATGGGAGCTTTCTACCATCATCTCCCTGCAGAAGCATCAATTTTGACAATTACCCATGGACCTTTGTGAGAGTCTGTGAGTCCAGCAGAGATGTTCCAGCACACCATTGGAGCAAAAAATTTGAGAATAGATGCATTGAAGAGGGTAAGAAAAACAGTTTCACTTTACCCACATCACCTTTTCCCCAAGTAAGCACCCAACTCACCCAGCCATGCAGGGTGGTACCCAAGAGGCTCACTTCTTTCTCATCTCATTCAGAGGTAATCAGTACAGCTGAGAGGCCAGAAACAAGGGAAGAGAGGTCAGGGACCCTACTGAGCTATGTGGAGTCTATTAGGAAGTTACCTACCAGCCACTTAGAACATTTCACCTGTGGACCCCCCACCTCAGCTGGCCCATTGCATCCCAAATGCTCCACATGCCTCACCCCTCCCCCCGAAGGCTGGCTCCCTGAGTGTCCCCTGCAGATGGCAAGTGCAAGTGTGTCATATATAGACAACCAGCTTGACTCTGCAGGATTGGGAGAAGGCACACAAACTTGAGCATTTCAGAGCGCTGCCCTAGGGAAAACAAACACGAGGCTCTCAATCCCTGGCCTGGCTTTATGGGATCAAAACAAGGCCTATGATCCTAAGAATTTCCACCTCACCTGTGCAGGAAACAAGAGGTGTGGAGCAGATGCATTCATAGAAAAGGTCTAGAATCCCTAGTTCAGCTGATGAGTGAAGGCATTTCTCTCTCAAAGCCAGTCAGTAAAGACTGGAAGGGTGACTGATGCTTCTTCAATGCAAAGACTGCAACATAAGACTTCAAGAAACATGAAAAAAATCAAGGAAACATGACTCCACCAAAGGAAGACAATAATATTTCAGTAGCCAACCCTAAAGAAATGGAGATCTATGAATTGCCTGACAAAGAATTTGAAATAATTGTTATAAGGAATCTCAGTGAGCTACAAGAGAACACAGATAGACAAATCAACAAAAAATCAGAAAAACTAACACATGAACAAAATGAGAAGTTTAATAAAAAGAGAGAAACCATAAAACAAGAACTAAACAGAAATTCTGGAGTTGAAGAATACAGTGGATGAAATGAAAAATGCACATCAAGTGAAAAAATGGGTTATTGGCTCTGGTTTAATATGCAGCATTTTTCTTTTTATAGTGGCTTATAACATATGGTGCATCTTACCATTAATGAATCTTAGATTTGAATAAATATAATATTACCTTTTAAAAATGTTTAAAAACTGATGGAAAAAAGATTTATAATTTAAATTTGTAATTTTCCTTTGGGGGTTAGTATTTTTCTTATTTGTACACTTCTTTAACATATTAGGAATATAAATTCTTCACCCCTTGTTCATGAGAAATATTTTATCCAATTTATTTTGCCTTTTAGTTTTGATTATGGTGTTTCATTATACAACGTTTTTCCTAGAACTTCCCACCAAGCAGGCTTTCATGGTTGGTGGGTTTTTGTTAAATGATTCCCAGGGGGCAGAGTTGAGGGAACAATGGTGGACAGGGAAGGAAGGAAAGCCAGCACAAGGATGTGTTGTTGCACTG
Organism: Theropithecus gelada; assembly: GCF_003255815.1. Taxonomy (NCBI): domain Eukaryota; kingdom Metazoa; phylum Chordata; class Mammalia; order Primates; family Cercopithecidae; genus Theropithecus; species Theropithecus gelada. The sequence continues at coordinate 29,516,145 of NC_037681.1, read as the reverse complement.
ACTGTGTAAGAACAAATACAAATTTAAAATAAGAGGCTTAGTTCTGTCTGTTGAAAATGAGGAAAATGATTTTTCTTCCCTACCCCCTTTTCTTAGACACCTTTCCTTAGAAAATTTGTAATTGTAAGTTTACATTCTCATCTCCTCAAAATGTATCCCTTATTAGACTAGATTGGGCTTTAGTCAGCTGGCCATTTTTTTTTTCAGCTTTATGATCCAGGAAGCTAGAGAGCCATCTTTTTGAAACGCAAATATCAAATGAGATAGCTCCTCTATCTCTTTTGGGAGGACAGGAGCCTAATTTTGGTGGGCTCCTTGCTTTAATTTGCAAAACTGTCTCCTGTCATAAAGATATGAGAAATTAATTTTTCCACTGGATAAAGCTAATAAGCTAACCTAGATGGTTACCACAATTACCAGATGAATTTAAGAGGATGAACTACATGTGGCAAATGGTGCTGTCAAGTCCTCTTACTTGAGGATGATTTATTGTTTATTTTGAGAATATGTATGTCATGGGTCATATATACTTGGGTACATAAAGAGGTGAGCTTTATTTCTGTCTTTGCAATCCTTATGGATTGCCAGTGATGTGCATGATATTCTAGTTTGTTTCTTACTCATTAGTCAAAGTGATTTCTTCCTATGTTACCACTGTAGAGAAGATTTCTGGTTCGGGAGATTTCTATTTTAATTATATTTCCCCAACAGCTACCACTGGAGGCAACCAGCTCCCAGTCTCATGGGATCATGACATGTGAGGATCATGAGACCTCTGAGGAAATGCATCTCAGAACTTTGCACAAGGTTCAAAGGGAGAAGCATTTATTCATTGGCTCCCATACCCCACTGGTCTAGTGGAGTGTTAAACCCCAACACTTGTGGGCTGTGCATGTCTGAATGAAGAGATTCTCACAGTTCTCGCCCACCAGCAAGTGACAAGCAGGAAGCGGGAGGTGAGACATGTGGGTGCTTTAGGCAAGACTTTGTCAGATGGTACCTGTGTGAAGCTAGTCAAAACCAGGGCAAAGCTGGTCTCTGCTGCAGTGGCTTGAGGAAGATGATTTGAAGTAGAGAACAAGGGGTGCCTGGCATATGTAGGCTTGTTTGTTTGCTTTTGAAGTAATAAAGATCTTAGAGTAGGTTTTTCTTTGACCTAGGATGCCGCAATTTAACAACTGATGTTTCCTTATTTGGTAATGCTGCCTCTCAAGTATTTACTTAGAAATGACACCAAGATGGTGTCATTAACACAAAAGAGCAGGAGTTAATATACAACAGCATTGCATAGGGTTTTAGAGTTTCTGTGTGCCTCAGAGAACATAGAATCTCATGCTGGAGGACACCATAAGCACTATCCAGGCATGGCATCAATCTGAAAGATGGATTCCCTTTTCAATATCCCATCACTTCTATCATCGGCTCTTTGCTTCCAGAGTTCTTTGGTGACAAAGAATTCGAAGTAATGGTAATGGCAATGGTCTTCATCAAATGTTAGTGTTTAAATTATTTTCTAATGTCACTAGAAAATTGAACAAGTAAAATATTTAGGGTATCATGCCAAGTAAACATTAAATTAGACAAAATAAATTTATAATAAAATTAGTGTTTTGATGCATGGATGAGGAAACCAGATATGTCTTATTTAAATAGACCAAACTATAGAAAATCAAGATCGGCTGTAGTGCAGCACAATGAGACAGATATGTTATATAAATATATGCCATTAACTATAATGAGGGGTTGAATGTTTGCCACAAAAATAAAATAACATCACTCTGAGATGAACATATTAAAGAAAACATGAGTAAAAATATTCAAACAATGAAAAAGAACCCTGACAAGACATCTACAGTGCATCAGCAGTAGAATTGCTTAAAGGAGGCTTGAATGAATTGATATCAGCTACTTTCATAAAAGAGAAAAAAGAAAGACTGTTAAAGAGAAATGCTCTGTAATTCTGAGACTGTGCTGCACTATAAACGTTCTTAGAGAAACCTAAGACATCAGTGGGAGTTGTCAAGGGTAGAACTGTTGCAGCAGAGATGCAGTGAGGCTGACAATATACCAGCTGAGAAAACCCAAATTACAGCTAAGTTTGACAAGCAAATGATAAGGAGGCCTGTAAAACGGACCACTCTAGACAGCTGAATCAGATCCAGTCTAGTGATAATATCGGTACCAAAGAAATCAGAAACTGCAATTAAGAAAACTATTAAAGAAGACATTCCAGGCATGTAAGACAGTTTATTTCTTGATATTTTTCTTTTCTTTTTTCTTCTCTCCTCTCCTCTCCCCTCCCCTCCCTTCCCCTCCCCTTCTCTCTCTCTCTTTTCTTTCTTTCTTTCCTTTCTTTCATTTTTCTTTCTTTCTTTCTCTTCTTCTTCTTTCTCTCCCTCTCCTTTCCTCTCCTCTTCTCTCTCCTTCCTTCCTTCCTTCCTTCTTTTTCCTTCTTTTCTTTCTTTCTCAAAACAGGGTCTCACTTTGTTGCTCAGGCTGGAGTGTAGTGGTGCAATCATAGCCCACTGCAGCCTCTAATTCCTAGACTTCAGTGATTCTCCCATCTGAGTCCCAAGTAGCTGGGACAATAGGCCTGCACCACCATGTCTGGCTAATTAAAAAAATTTTTCTTTTTTTGTAGAGATGGGGTCTCACCACGCTTCCCAGGCTGGTCTCACTCACTCCTGGGCTCAAGTGATCCTCCCACCTCAGCCTCCCAAAGTGCTGAGATTACAGGCATGAACCACTGTGCCTGGCTGAGAGGGGTCTTTCTAAATGGAACAGAGGGAAGTAGGATTATTGTTCTGAGATGATGGAGGGCCAGATTGAGAAATTAATTTCATATCTCTCAGGATTTTATCAGCTAATTTCCTGTGTCTAAAGCTAATGCCATGCTTAGAAAAAAATGGACATTCTGGCAAATGGCCTAGAGCTACCCATGTGATATGGGGAAATGTGGAACCCGGATCCCCTAAACTCTTCAAAGCTTCTTCCATTTGGAGCTGGGATGCAATGTGAGATTATCACAAAGGTGAAGTCCTAATACCGCATAACTTGTTATTCCCCAGCAACGTTCTTAGGCTAACACTGTCAAGAGAAGGAGAGGCCAGCACGGTGGGTCACACCTGTAATCCCAGCACTTTGGGAAGCCAAGGTGGGTGGATCACCTGAGGTCAGGAGTTTGAGACTAGCCTGGCCAACATGCCAAAACCCTGTCTCTACTAAAAACACAAAAATTAGCCAGGTGTGGTGGCACGTGCCTGTAATCCCAGCTACTCAGGAGGCTGAGGCAGAAGAATCACTGGAACCTGGGAGGCAGAGGTTGCAGTGAGCCAAGATCTTGCCATGCACTCCAGCCTGGGAGACAGAGCAAGACTCCGTCTCACCAAAAAAAAAAAAAAAAAAAAAAAAAAAAAGAGAGAGAGAGAGAGGCAAAGAGAGAGAGAAGGAGAATGCTGGTAACTGATCAAAGACCAAGATTGCTGAGTCAGAGGAGCCAAGAAAACATGGTCACCTTGTTTCTGTTTCTAAGAAGCCTAAAAACATCACAATAACAACATAGTCAAAAAGTGTTTTTTGTTTGTTTTTTGCATTTGCCACGCAAAAAAAATGTTTTACGTCTTTTGCATGCTCTATTTACAAATGACTTTATGCAAGCACTTTTATTACCATTTTATAGACGTGGAAAGAGGGTGAGAGAGTTAAAACTTGTACAAGATTGCATAACTAAGAAGTGCCAAGCTTCCAAAACAGGTCAATCTGACTTCAGAGCCTATACTCTTTCTTTTTTCTTTTCTTTCTTTCTTTCTTTTTTTTTTTTTTTTGAGACGGAGTCTTGCTCTTGTCACCTAGACTGGAGTGCAAGGCTCGAGCTTGGCTCACTGCAGCCTCCACCTCCAGGGCTCAAGCAATTCTTCTGCCTCAGCCTCCTGAGTAGCTGGGATTACAGGCATGTACCACCACGCACGGCTAATTTTTGTATTTTTAGTAGAGACAGGGTTTCACCATGTTGGCCAGGCTAGTCTCAAACTCTTGACCTTAGGCGATCTGCCCACCTTGGCCTCCCAAAGTGCTGCAATTACAGGCGTAAGCCACCTCACCTATACTCTTAACCATTACATTACATGGCCCACTCAGGCTTTTGAACATGGAGAGTCTCAAATCCAGGTGATTAAATCACTGACATTGCTTATAACAAGAGTCTCCCCAGAGGAAACTGACAGACATCCCACTCTGGTTCCCTAGGATTTGCTTCTCCAGAAAGAAAACAACCCAGTCCTGGTGAAAAGAGATCCTTGCCGGTTTCAATAGAAAATATCAGCCTCTTTAGCCATCCCCTACCCAGCTGCAAAGAATGAGGGCAATTAGCGGACGAAATCTGCCAGGAATATGTCCAGACACAGGCACACAAACAGACATGCACACACAGTTCCCAAGCCAAAGAGCAGTTCTTTACTTTATAATTCTCCTTTCTGCCATGGTATTTAAGCAAACCAGGAAAAGCAAATCTTCCTAGTGGCCAGAACATGCTGGGGAAGAGAAGCTCAACAAACTGATGCTTACGGGATTTTCTGGCTCAAACCAAGGGCCAGTGCATGGTGCTGCTAAAGATCTCTTCCTCCATGGCTGCCCTCCCTTTTCTAAACGGGGGAATTTTTTGTGTTACTTTGTTTTTCTTCCCGAGAAAAGTCATAAGTTATATATACTACATTTTCAGAACATAATCTAATTTTAAGATGCTTCAAGGTCATCTAGTTTGATCAAATTTAATCATCTATCAAAACACATATTTATTATTAGCAAGTGTATCCATTTGCTAGGGTTGCCATAACAAAGTATCACAGGCTAGGGGGCTTAGACAACAGAAATTTATTTTCTCCCAGTTCTGGAGGCTAGATGTCCGAGATCAAGGTGGTGGAAGGGCTGGTTTCTTGGAGGCCTCTCTCCTTAACTTGTAGAGGGTCGTCTTCTCCCAGTGTGCCCACATGGCCTTCCCTCTGTCATGTCTGCATCCTAATCTCCTCTTCTTATAAAGAAGCTCGTTAACATGAAGGCCTACACTAAATACCTTATTTTAACTTAATTATTTCTTTAAAGAACTATTTCCAAATAAGGTCACATGCTGAGGGACTAGGGATTAGTACTTCAACATATGAATTTGGGGGAACACAATTCAGCCTGTAACACAAAGTAAGATTTCTATGATAGTCTGACTCCATTTCTGATGTGTGACTGCTGTGTACATTTCTTTTCTTTCTTTCTTTCTTTCTTTTTTTTTTTTTTTGAGACAGAGTCTCACTTTGTTGCCCAGGCTGGAGTGCAGTGGCACAATCTCGGCTCACTGCAAGCTCCGCCTCCCGGGTTCACGCCATTCTCCTGCCTCAGCCTCCTGAGTAGCTGGGACTACAGGCCCCTGCCACCACGCCCGGCTAATTTTTTTGTGTTTTTAGTAGAGATGAGATTTCACCGTGTTAGCCAGGATGGTCTCCATCTCCCGACCTCATGATCCACCGCCTTGGCCTCCCAAAGTGCTGGGATTACAGGCGTGAGCCACCATGCCCAGCCTGACTGCTGGTACATTTCATGTCCCACGCCATTCTGCCCCACATCTGGCAAGTTGATCAGACAGCTCATGTGCTCCCTCGTTTGGCACCCGCAGCAAGTTCAAATGACATAAGCCCCAGCCCATACGTGGGCATCCTCACCTCTGGCTCAGCCCTGAACCACAATGAAAAACCAAGCCAATCTCCCTTCCATGTTTTCTCAAGCCATTGCTGTGCCTGCTTGGGAGCCTGCCCTGCTCTTCCCAGAAAGCCTCATTATGTGAGTGATAACTCTTAATATCCTCTTGGAGTGTGTGTGGTGTCATCAATCTCAACATTCAAACCGAATTTTGCAAAGGAGAGTTCCATCCTATTGCTAAAGGATGACCCAAAGCACTTACTTCGAATATATGACTAAGATAATACTTATAAAATCAACTATATAATTCATAATGTTAACATAAAACGTATCATTTTATTTATTTACTAAACTTTTGAAGAGTGCTGGTCAAAAGTTTATTCAGTTATTTTTATCAGTATGGGCTCATGGATATTTATTATATGAGTTATAACTCATTGCTATCATTATTTATTTTGTTGCTCAAATCGTTCCAGATTTGAGTTTGAATATTTGAATTTAGTTTATTTCAGAGTAGAGGTCTTGCTCTGTTGCCCAGGATGCCAGGATGCAGTGCATGGCATGATCATAGCTCACTCTAACCTCAAACTCCCAGGCTCAAGCAATCCTCTTGTCTCAGCCTCCCAAGTCGCTGGGACTACAGGTATGCACCACCAGGTCTGGCTAATTTTGTAATGAAAAAAAAAAAAAAAAAAAAGACTTTTTTTGTTTGTTTGTTTTTCCCTAGAGACAAGGTCTCATCATGTTGTCCAGGCTGGTCTTGAATTCTTGGGCTCAAGTGATCTTCCCACCTCAGCCTCCCAAAGAGCTGGGATTACAGGCATGAGCCAATTCACCTGGCCTATATAATTCTTTTCACAGATGTCAAGAATCAATCTCTTCTTGACTAAAAACAAGTATATAAAAATAATAGGAATGAAGTATTCATTTCTTTACATGATAAAGAATACATCTTTAAAACCAACTCAGCATTATACTTAATGGAAAATGCTAGCACCACTCCTTTTTAAATATAGGAACAAAGGCGAGATATGGCCTGTCATCACCCTCTTTACTAAGTGTTTGTGCCAGTTATGAAGCCATTGTCCCTCAGCTCTAAGCCTACTTTTCCTTGTCCTGCTCTGTGATGGTGGGGCTGAGACTGCAGAAAGCATCCCTGTTTTGCCAGATGGGTCCATGTTAGGTTCTATCAATAGAGGCACTATATGGCATTAGGAGGTGGGAACAGAGAGAAGGGAGTTGGTCCTTCCGGTTTTGCTCTTCCTGTTGGTTTGCCCTAGCAATGACTTTTCACTCCAGCAGTATTGGTTGGTCCAATCTCCAGCTTTCTTCCTGATACATGCAGCGCCAACCTCAGCACATTCATTTGGAGAGAGCCTATGTCTCTCCTCAGAATTCTGGGTCCCACTCTTCAAGACTTCTCCCCAAGCTCCTGAGACAGCAGCAGCTGATGATGATGCTCCCTACTTAAAGGCCTGGAGCCCAACTATGTAGATCCTCCTCCAAGTTTCTAGGTTCCAATTACTCCAATCTCTTCCCTTTATTCCCCTAGCTTCTTCCTGCAGTTGTAATCTCTATATTACCTCAGTGTTATCTTTTTGCATTCTCCATCCTTCAATGAAAATTTAACCAAAGGCAATCTTTGTGTTAAATTCTTTCTGTGGTTTCTGTTTTTCTGACTCGACCACGGCTGATATGGTATTATAAATGCCAGACATAGCTACTTAAGAGTAAAAATAAACAAGAGCTATAAACATAAGAAAGGAAAGAAGCTATCATTTTATCTTTATTTATTTATCTATTTTTAATTTTTTTTTTTTGAAACTGAGTCTCACTCTATCACCCAGGCTGGAGTGCAGTGGTGCGATCTCATAACACTGCAACCTCTGCCTCCTGGGTTCAAGCGATTCTCATGCCTCAGCCTTCCCAGTAGCTGGGATTACACCCGCCACCATGCCTGGCTAATTTTTGTGTTTTTAGTAGAGACGGAGTTTCGCCATGTTGGCCAGGCTGGTCTTGAACTCCTGACCTCAAGTGATCGGCCTGCCTTGGTCTCCTGAAGTGTCGGGATTACATGTGTGAGTCACTGCACCCAGTCAGAAACTACCATTTTAAACACAACTAATTTGAAGAAAATATACCAGAAAGTAATAAAAAAATTTAAAAAGTCTATAACAGCTGCAGGATATGAAAAGTCTAAAAAATATTTTTGTTCTTATATATTTGATATATAATTAGAAAATACAATATAAAAAGTCCAAATCACAGCAGCACAGAGAATATAAAGGGAGAAAGAGATTAAAAAAAAAAAACTCACCATATTAATAAAAACCACTGCAGCAGCGACGACAACAAACTCTTATTCAAACTGAGCCTGCAAAACAAAATTCCAAAACACGGATAGAAATGCCAAGAAAGTTATCCAGCAGAACCAATAATGAAAATATCTCTCATAATTTCATATCATATGAAGTTAATTTTATGAAATAGAAGAAGTCTTTTAAAATGTTTAGCATCTGCAAAGAGATAACTGAAGGAATAACATTAATATTTAAATACTTAAAAATTATTAAAAGCTAGCAGAAATAATAGGTTCTTATTTTAAAAGTGCTAATTGGACAACTGAGAATGAGAACTTTTTGGTTAAATGTACAGAGTCAACTCTGGAGGGATACTGCCAAAAGAAATTCCATGAATTGACAGTTATTACAGAGGAGTTCGCCTGGAATAAAGCACAGAGAGGCAAAGATATAAAAATATGAAATAACAATGACCATGGAAGATAAATTGACAAGCTAAAATACACATCTCATATGAGTTCCCAAAGAAGAATTTTGAAGAACCAGCAGAGAAGAAATTAATAAAACAATAGTGGCTGAAAATTTTCTAAAATGAAGAAATAAGCATAACTTTGGATTAAAAGCACACTCTGAATAATTTGCAGGCTAATTAAAAACAAATTCATTTCTAAACACACAAGAGCAAAAGTTTAGGACATTCAAGATAAAGAGAAAAATCTTAGAAGTTACCAGAGGATGAAAGGGCAGATTTCTGCTAGAGGACAGTAATTAGTAACAGTAATTTTTTTCATATGGTAATAGAAACCAGGAAACAAGGTAATATCTTCAAGATATTAACTGAGAATTACTAAAGTATCAAAAAGTGTTCACTTTCAATTTTATACCTAGTTATATAACCATTCTTAAGTGGGCTTACAATTAGGACATTTTTCAGACTATACAACTATACAACAAGTAATATGAGAATATAACACCCATAGTAGAAACACGACTTCTGAGAGATGAGATGGGCTATAAGAAGCAAAGATGAACAAAGAAACTGATTTTTTTTTTTTTTTTTTTTTTTTTTTTTTTGAGACAGGATTGCCCAGGCTGGAGGGCAATGGTGTGATCTCCACTCACTGCAATCTCCACCTCCTGGGCTCAGACCATCCTCCTACTTCTGCCTGTTGAGTAACTGGGACTATAGGCATGCACCACCAAGCCTGGCTAACTTTTTTTTAATATTCTTGGTAGAGACGGGGTTGGTAGAGACAGAATTTCACCATGTTACCCAGGCTAGTCTTGAACTCCTGAGCTCAAGTGATCTTCCCACCTCAGTGAAAGTGATAAATTTTTAATAAATTTAAATAACTTGGAAAGATAGTGATAATTATTTTTCCTTAAAAAAGTAGAAAAACAATGACAAAGTGAATGCAGGGTTTCATTGGGCAATTAAAGCATGCTATGGTCTTTACATATTCTTGAGAAAGAAAATGTTGAAATAACTGTACACTGTATTAGAGAAATTCATAGCTAAATATTTATGTCAAAAATTAAGCACAATCACTAACAGAATAGAAATGCAATTGACATCAATACCAGTAGAAAAAAAGATAATGGAATTTTTTTTTTTTTTTTGAAACAGAGTCTCGCTTAGTCGCCCAGGCTGGAGTGCAATGGCGCGATCTCGGCTCCCTGCAAGCTCCGCCTCCCGGGTTCACGCTATTCTCCTGCCTCTGCCTCCCGAGTAGCTGGGACTACAGGCGCCCGCCGCCTCGCCCAGCTAATTTTTTGCATTTTTAGTAGAGACGGGGTTTCACCGTGTTAGCCAGGATGGTCTCGATCTCCTGACCTCGTGATCCGCCCGCCTCGGCCTCCCAAAGTGCTGGGATTACAGGCATGAGCCACCGCGCCCGGCCTGGAATTTTTTTTTTTTGAGACAGAGTTTCACTCTTGTTGCCCAGGCTGGAGTGCAATGGCGTGATCTTGGCTCATCTCAACCTCCAACTCCTGGGTTCAAGCGATTCTCCTGCCTCAGCCTTCTGAGTAGCTGGGATTACAGGCATGTGCCAACATGCCTGGCTAATTTTGTATTTTTAGTAGAGATGGGGTCTCTCCATGTTGGTCAGGCTGGTCTTCAACTCTCGACCTCAGGTGATCTGCCCGCCTTGATCTCCCAAAGTGCTGGGATTACAGGCATGAGCCACCATGCCCAGCCAATAATGGAATTTTTTAAAAGTTATTTTAACAGAAGGCAGGTAAGAAGAAAAAATAATGAAGCCAAGAAAATTGACAAATGGAAATCCAGACCTCTGAGGAAGGAGCGCTGCTCAGCTGGTGCTGGGATCTTTGAGCTTTGGCTAGGGGATGAGAAGAGACAACAGAGCTGTTTCTGTAGGCACTGGAAAAATTGCAAACTGGATCCAGATACTTCAGGAAGGAACTACTGCTGTTAGGGTGAGGAAGTATTGTTGGGATAACATTCACAGGAACAGAAAGCTGACAGGAAGTCACACAGGAAGTAGAAAGGAGGTCATATAGGAAGTAAACAGGAAGTCACATGGAAGTAGGAAGTCACAAAGGTAGTAAACAGGAAGTCATACAGGAAGTAGACAGGAAGTAACACAGGAAGTAGACAGGAAGTCACAGGAAGCAAGTTGGAAGAAATAAATCCCTCTTTTCCTTCCAGATTTATAAATTTCCCCTAGTACCCCTATTGGCCGAGCCAAACATGGAGCTGTTGGCAAAGCAGAAATGTCATTTGCAGAGTTTGAGCCCCAGTATCAATCACAAAGCAGAATGTAAAAGGCTGAATTTCAAGCTAATGGATAATAACCCAACAATTGGCACACATGTTTCTTCACTCTGTTCTTCCAGCACTATTTAATGAATTATTATCTTGTCCCCATGGGTTGTTTTTTTTTTTTTTTTAAATGGTGAAAAACAACTTGCAAGCAGAAGTTACTACAACTTTACTGAAAATACCCATAACAAAAAATACCCATAACAATCTTTCACCTAAGGACTTTACTGGCTATTCCTTTAAAGTGCTTTACCTTGCTAAACTTGTACACACACCAAGTAAATTTACAGTTGGGGAAAAGCCTTGTAATTATTAAATCCTCCTAACTCACCTTCCAACTCCCAAGTACATAGGGGTTATGTCAGCATCCTAAGGGATGCTATAGGGACATTAAAATGACAAATGTGCACACTAATGTCAAAGATGGACATGGTTATATAAAATTTAAAAATGAAAAAAAAAAAACCCAGAAGACAACATCTTAGGTGTACCTTATATATGACAATGTGAATTTTATAGATGTACAAGAATTGGAAGTAAAATTGGAATAATGTAAATTAAATTGAAATAAGTCATTGCAGCTCAATGTTCCATTTTTTTTCTTCCCATAAAATTATGCAAGTTCATAATTGTTTTTTAGGAGAAAAAAATGTGAGAAAATTTGCTCATTCATGTTTCCCAAACTGCTTCTCTCTCTAATCTCCATGTCCCTTTTAATGTTTTTTTTGGTATCTTCTTTGAACAAATAAAGTAATGTTGGTTTTGTCTGACCTATACCCCCAGCTTTTTAAACATTTTATGCTTTTACAGCTGCTTATTCTAATATTCACAGACTGAGTGGAGTTCACCCTGTGAATTAATTCTCAAAATAAGATTGAGATGTACAATTGAAGAAAATTCACTATAAAAATGATGGTTATCCATCATATAGTGTATTGTTGGTTCCCTTGGTTTTTAAAAGTAATAACATAGCCTGACTTTGTCCTGCTTTGTGCAGAATGGGACACAATAAAGGTATTTTGTGTGCTGACAATAAAACACAGTGGAGAGGAAAATGAAAAAGCTGCTCCTGGGAAAATGTTTTCCTTCAGTAGGAAACTCTTTGTCCTTGGTTGCAGGGGCACAGAGAGAACACAGACATGAAGACCCAGTTCTTCTACCAGTCACAAACGTGCCTTTGGCACTGATCAATGTACCCCAAGCAATGAGGACTGAGACAAAAGACTATTGAATTAGGATGATCTCAATTTTTCTTTTACTGCACTCAAGGCCATTTAATAAGTATTGTTGCAACCATCCTCTTTTTCCACATCATTTCTTTTGTTCTTCTCTTTATTTTTCCGTACATTTTAAAGGAGGGTTATTCTAAGAGTTTAACTAAATATAACAACTATTTATAAGGTAATTATCATGTGAAAGATATTCCAAATTCTCCAAAAAATTTTCTTTTCCTTTTTAAGCTAGCTTGAATTTATTATATGTAGCCAAAGTAATCCTAACATACATGCGCATTTCTTGTAAAACCAAGTTCAGACTCCTAAGAACTGTGTTCAGAGCTTTATCTAGCCTGGCCTTTATTTACTTGCTGAACCTTATTCCTTATTGCTTCTTAATTAAAACCTTTCTCTGACCAGAGGCCTGCTGGCCTCTGTATTTGTAAACCCACCTGGCTCATTCCCCTACCAACCACATCTTTGTGCATTTCAGTCTTACCTTAACTGCCTGTTCTCTCTTTAAACCCCAGGTGTCTTTCAAAACCCACTTATTTCAAAACTCTCCTTCACAGTGGAGATTACTCCTTTGGATTATCTGTGGCCTTTCCTGTTTGTTCAATTTATTTGGCATTTGTCCTACACATTCATGAATCATTATTGCTTTTTTTCTGTGTATGAATGAAACTGTAAGATCCATGGGCTCAGAAACCACATCTTTTGCTTGTATTCTAAAGGAGAAGCAGAAACACTTTCTTATTCACTGTTGCAGCTGGGTCACTTGAAAAATTACACCCAAATAGGAGATTATTCTTTTGCTCTGGGAAATGAAGCCTAACCCTTACACTCACTCACTAAATCCATGTTTCTTGAGCCCATTGCAAGTGCCAGGTACTGGCAACACAGATACACAAAGGAATCTGCCGTTGCAGGTCTCATAGCTGACTGGAGCACAAATAGGGCACATGGAGCCCTGCGCAGAGCCCAGAGTGTTTGGAACCTGGTCTTCAGGTGACCGAAGGTGAGAAAGTACTGCGCTGACAGAGAGGGAGAGCATGCAAGAGTCCCGTGTCCAGTTGCAGGTGTTCTGTGAAACCAACAAAGCTCCACACCTGTTGATACTTTAGAGGGGATAGCTACACAGCTTGCTCCAGAATATGCTTCCTTCTAGAATTTGAGTTCAGCTGAGATATAGACACAGAACCCAGCCTGATAGAGACACCAGCTTGAATGCTACAAAAAAACAAAACAAAACAAAAAACAGAATGAGGGTATGACCTAGGTTTGTGGCAAGAGGAAATGCTATCATTCCTCTGAAATAAACTTACCCCACCAGTGGGAGGCCTCACCTACAGACAACATCAGCCCAACTAAGCTCACTGCATACCAGGAAGCAAACCAGGATCTAAGGAAAATCAGCCTCCAACCCAGTTGAGAACTTTGAGAGAAACAGAGAAGATACTTCATAGTTACCACACTCTGCTTCTGGAACGCCCTGATGCATAATGTCATCTCTGTGTTCCTCTCTGGGACTCTGGGGAGTCACAGAAGCAATGTCTGTCAACATGCTGCCGTCTGAGGAGGCATCTGGAGGGGTGGGGAGTTCTGAAGGGCAATGTCATAGGAAATGCAAAATGACTTGGGTTTAAATGCCAGTTCTGTCATTTATTCACTATAAAACTCTGTAAATAATTTCACTGAATGTCATTTTCCTCTTCTGTAAAATGGGAATTTTACTTCATAAGGTTTTCATTAAAAATGTATCTGGTTTATTATAGACCTCAAAAATGTTTCTAAAATTTTTACTTTAAAGGTGCCTTTTGGGGCCAGGTGTGGTGGCTTACGTTTGTAATCCCAGCACTTTGGGAGGCTGAGATGGGTGGATTGCTTGAGCTGGGGAGTTTGAGACCAACCTGGGTAACAAGGTGAAACCCCGTCTCTACAAAAACACAAAAATTAGCTGAGTGTGGTGGTGCACGCCTGTGGTTGCAGGTACTTGGGAGGCTGAGGTGGGAGGATCGCCTGAGCCTGGGCACTTGAAGCTCCAGTGCGCTGTAATGGTGACACAGAGCAAGGTCCTGTCTCAAAAAAGGATGCTTTTTGGGTTTCTAACTTACCTCCTAATTAAGCAAATAATTTGTTGCCTAGTAATAAAAAGATAAAAGCAATAATTTGCTACAAAAGGGGTATTGTATAGATTAGTTGATACTATGTCTATATATTCAAGCTTAGGGGAAAGAGTGAAAACACATCTAATTTGGTTTAATTTCTCCTCAGCACCTGATAAAATGTAAGTACCTGGGAGTTGCTGGGATGGGGACAGTTGATAGCAAATACATTTAAAATTACAGAAGTGCGGCTGGGTGCAGTGGCTCCCTGTAATCCCAGCACTTTGGGAGGCCAAGGCAGGTGGATCATGAGGTCAGGAGTTCAAGACTAGCCTGGCCAAGATAGTGAAACCCCATCTCTACTAAAAATACAAAAATTAGCCAGGCGTGGTGGCGGACACCTGTAATCCTAGCTACTCGGGAGGCTGAGGCAGCGAATTGCTTGAACCCAGGAGGCAAAGGCTGCAGTGAGCCGAGATCACACCACTGCACTTCAGCCTGGGTGACAGAGCAAGACTCCATCACACACACACACACACACACACACACACACACACACACACACACACAGTACAGAAGTGCACAGATCTTATGAATTTGTCCAAATTTCATCCTGTAATACTGAGTATTTTAGAAATCTCAGACGTGTCAACTTGATGTGGCATCAGAGGGACGGGTAGTCTTTATGGTGTGTAATCATCACCTGGAATGCCACACTGTCCTTCTCCTACATTGAACTCCAAGGTATGATTATCCCATGTGTGCCTACCCTCCTGTGTTAATTACTGTGATGGATTGTTTCACTCTCTGAGATGACATTCCTTTAATTTTTTTTCCAACAAAAAAACATGAAACTACTCAGTAAGAACAAGGAGCATTCTGTTAACAGAATATTTAATAATTGTTTTTTGATATTTAACTAGATACTTATAATACCATTTAACTAAGCAGTCTCTGAATAAAACTACCAGTTTAAATTCAGGTAAATAAGGTAGCACATAAAGCAATAAGATAATTTCAAAACCAGAAAAAAAGAAAATTGGTGATTTGCAATAGCAAAGGCATGGAATCAACCCAGGTGGCCATCAGTGATGGACTGGATAAAGAAACAGTGGTACATGTACACCATGATATACTATGCAGTCATAAAAAAGATCAAAGTCACGTCCTTTGCAGCATCATAGATGCAAGCTGGAGGCCATTATCCTAAGCAAACTAATGAATAAACAGAAAACCAAATACCACATGTTCTCACTTAGAAGTGGGAGCTAAACATTGGGGGCACATGGACATAAAGATGGGAACCATGGACACTGGGGAATATAAGGGTCGGGGGGAGAGAGGAGGCAAGGGTTTAAAAACTACCTGTTGGGTACTACGTTCACTACTTGGGTGACAAATTCAATTGTACTCCAAACCTCAGCATCACACAATATACCCATGTAACAAACCTGCACATGAACTCCCTGAATCTAAAGTAAAAGTTAATAAAATAAAATAAAACTGGTGCTCTGTTGATTGAGAAATTAACAGCATATTTATTTTATTCAACAAGATCTATTGACCATCATGTGACCTCATGTGACCTCAAAGAAATCACACTCTAAAGCAGGAAACACACATACAAATAGGGACTTTCCAGAAAGACAGAGTCCCTGAATCACTTCCATTTTTTGAGGTTCCTGATGTACCACAAATAAATAAATAAATAAATAAATAAATAAATAAATAAATAAATAAA